>NC_047651.1:22757242-22855376 GCF_902201215.1 Prunus dulcis | reverse complement strand
GCTTTAATAACTTTGGTGCATGCATAATGCATTGGCGCGCTTGCTTTGCTACTGTATAATTGTAAAGTAAAACACCAAAAAAGATGTCTTCGCTGAAGCCATTCCAAATTAAATATAAAAACCATATTAAAGTGTTAAAATATTATATAAAAATTAAATTAAAATAAACAAAATCTTTCATAAATAAAGGAACCCAGCATTTATTGAAATGCCCGCATTATCTGTTAAAATCCAATACGAGTTTTTCTTTTCTGGAAACCATTAACTGATTCGGAGGATGGAATTTGTGTACCAGTCGAGGAAGATCCCAAAGCTTCTGCAGTGCCATTATTGACAGAAGACGATGATTTAACTGACGATGCAAACAGAACACCGGTTTTTGGCAAAGGAAACAGGTTTTTTGGGATCCCACTTACAGATTCAGCTATAAATAGTAGTCTCAAGGTGGCTATGAGGATTTCAAGGAAATCACCACTGGAAAAAAGTAGCGACTTTGAGTTAGAATCTGCCGACGGGAGCACTCCAAATGATGCCGATTGAGATTCCATTTTGCACCGGTTGAAGAGACAAGTCTGGTTGGATAGGAAGTTGCCGATGGCTTTGTACATGGAGCTGGACGAAGAGAGAAGTGCTTCAGCTGTACCAGCAAACTCTTAAAATATTCTATTTAAACAGTATAGCCGCGCGGGAATACTTATACAAAATTCTATTTAATGACAGGACCCGACCCAATTTCCACTTTGGAATTCGAGCCAAGTCCTGTGCGTGTCCGACACCTGACAAATGTCGGGCACAAATGACCTTCTTACCCTTCTGACTTCAATTTCTCTTTAAATTTCCTTAGATTTCTGCCGAAAATTCGGCAGAACCTCTCCTGTATTTTTGATTTATCCCAAAATTTTCACCTGTCAAATAATCTCAGAAACCCTACCAACAGCCAGACTAAGTCAACAAACAGATTCCAACCTCAATTCCTTATGTTCAACATGATATCAGAGCATTTTCTAGGGTTTTCAAGGTTGCAAGGATCTTCTGCAAAACTTTACCTTGGCGCAGAAACTATGATTGGGCCGGTGGTGGATCCCGCGTACTTCTACGGCCTGGGGGCGAAAAACAGGTTGAAAATGTGAGTGGACCAAAGCAACAATAATGTTCTTCAAAACAATTCTCATAAACATAATATCCCCCATGGTAAAATAAATTTAGCTAAATAAAAATGAATACTTACTTATTATATCACGCGTAGTCAATTCAAGGCATTCTATATCAGTCATATTCAAACTTGAAAGTTTCATACAAACCACTGAATTCAAAGCTTTCATAAAAGTACTGAAAAATCCAACGCGTATAAAAACTCTGTACTCAGATCTTTCATAACTGAACAAATATAAAGGGATCTATATCTGAAAAATCAGAAAAACTGATTTATAATAGCTGAAAACCATAGTTAAATAAAAGAAACTCAAAATCCTTTGAAATACCAACAAGAAATTTCTCATTTCGCCATTTCGGTGTTCTATGCCACATACACAGCTACCCGGAAGCCGTAAATCGGCGAACGGTGGGGTTATGACGCTGTCTCGCCGATTCTCGGACACCAAGTCAGCTCGAGTCGCTCTGGCAGGATGCAGGGGACCGTAGTCGGCCTGATCCGCAATCCTGGCAGGTCTCGGGGACACAGAGTCAGCCGAGCCGCAATCCTGGCAGGTCTCGGGATACCAAATCTGCCGAGCCGCAAATCCTGGCACTCACGGTCCGAGCGTCCCCGAAACTCGTGAGGCAAGTCAAGTGCACTGACTGAACTATAATCAGACTGGATATCCGTAGACATCGGTCCGACTCTGGGTAATCACCATAAAGAAAAACGGGTACGAGGTGGTTTAAAAATAAAGTCCTTTAGAAAAATCTGAATCACAACTGAAAAACTCAAGTCGTGCTGCGGTCTCCACTGATTCAAAACTCAAACTCTGTTTCTGTAACTGGTAAATAAGCAGCACCGACTTATAGAATTATTACTGTACTGATCATATTCAAAATCGTATTAAAACTTACTCAAAGACTGAATGAAGAAACTTACTCAAATAAACTCATTTATAAAACTCATTTATATCAAATCATTTATAAAATCTATTTTATATAAAAGCACATCAATTCATATAAAAGCACATCAATTCATTTATGAAATCTGAATTATGAAAGAAGGTCCACTCACAGATGGTCCGAGCTACTTCGATCCCTCGGAGGTCTCCTTTTAAAATTCTGTCGGGCTCCTGATACCTGATTACCCCGAAAAAATTAAATTAATAACTGCTGAATAAAACGAAATTCAACTAAACATCCTGCCCCCGGCTCCTAGAAATACAAAACTTATTCCAGTTATTCCTATGCCCGTCTCAGCTTTTTAATTAGTTAGGCTGGCCTCAAGAGACCCAAAACCTTGATAAGCGATGAGCTGCCCGATCGGCCGATCCGGGACCCCATGGGTCCACGGTCTCTAATGGCCAATCTGAGCTTCCCGGAGGGGTTCTCATGGGGCGGGAACCAAGTTCTGCGAAATTGGTCCGAATCGGACGGTCGGATTGGCCAAAATCGCATTATCGCTTAAAACCCTAACCGCCCCTTCTTGTTCAAGCGATTTCGAAAGTATCCGACTCGATGATTCCGTCGAATCCTACGCTATCCTGAAATCACGTAGACCGACATATCCAAAATTCAGCGCGATCCAACAACTACACGATACTGTACCCACGGATCGCGCGATATGGAAAATCCGTTCGGGGCTCAAACGGACTCCGAAAGGAGATCCGCGAAATCTCACGCGCTCGTGGTGACACGAGGACCTCAAAACTGGCCAGAGCCGTACCACCACCCTAGCCCACGCGCCGCCACACGCGCAGGGCAGATCGGGTGTCTAAAGCGATTCGGGTGTGCCGAAAAATCGTGGAACCGAGACTCCAAACTCCTACCCTAGGTAAAACACCCCATTTGGAGTCACTTTTGTTCTTGGACTACCCCAAAAAAGTGACTGGAAATGCTAGTTTCGAGCGGCCAAAGTTTCGGCCAAACTTCAAGTCGAAAATCGAGTGATCTAGAGATCGAATTGATCTTATCCCAGCCAACCAGCAGATAGAGCACGAAAAATAGATGAAAATCCATACCTCACTCGACTGATTTGGTTGAGAAACGGAGGAGATCGAGCGGCTGGAAGTTCGGATGGCATTCGGACGAACCGTTGACTTCCATGGCAGATTCCGGCCGATTCCGACCACGGCAGCGGCGGAGGTGGGTAAGGAAACGTCGGCCGTCGTGTGCTGGTTTGTTTGGCACCGGTCTCGGAGATCAACTCCAAGCGAGGCGGCCGGTGCGACGTCGGGAAGGGAGGAAGGTCGCGGGCGAGGGCAGCTGCGGGAGGAGAGAGAGAGCTGACGGGGGAGAGGGGAGAGAGTGATATAAATATCTGACTTTTTGACCAAATTACCATTTTGCCCCTCGCGATTTTTAGCCCATAACTTCTTCGTTACGGCTCCGATTCGGGTCTACTCCGTGTCTACGAACTCCTTTCGCCGCGCTCTACGCAATGGCGTAGGCGGAATTCCCAAATTCTTTCCCGATTAAAAAGTCAAATTTTTCCCCATTAAAATATGCGAGGGCAATTTGGTCATTTCGCTAAAAGATATTTTCCTTACCTTTTTAGATATTTTCTTTCTTTTTGATATTTTGTTTTGGGTTCTTACATTTAAAGTGTATAGCCGAGCGGCTATACTCTTAAAATATTCAATTTAAATAGTATAGCCCGGCGGCGAAATTTATAAAATATTCTATTTCAAAGGTATAGCCGTGCGGCTATACTTTCAGAGAGATGCCCACCGCTATACTTTCACAATATTCTGTTTAAAGGGTATAGCCGACCGGCTATACACTTAAAATATTCAATTTAAATAGTATAGCCCGGCGTCGAAACTTATAAAATATTATATTTCAAAAGTATAGCCGTGCGGCTATGCTTTCAGAGGGCTATACGGCTATACTTTCAGAGGGACAGTATTCTACTTATAGGGTAAAGCCGA
Organism: Prunus dulcis; assembly: GCF_902201215.1. Lineage (NCBI taxonomy): Eukaryota > Viridiplantae > Streptophyta > Magnoliopsida > Rosales > Rosaceae > Prunus > Prunus dulcis. The sequence goes on along the minus strand of NC_047651.1, from coordinate 22,851,309 downwards.
CCGGCTATACAGTTATAAAATTCTATTTATATACAGTATAGCCGAACGGCAATACTTCTAAAATATTCTATTTATAGAATATATCCGCGCGGCGATGCTGTTAAAATAGCCGAACGGCAATACTTCTAAAATATTATATTTATAGAGTATAGCCGCTCGGCTTTACGTTTAAAGTATTCCATTTAAACAGTATCGCGGCCTGGCTAGACTTTTAAAATTCTTCTTAATTTTCCTGAAAAAAGGCTCGGTGATCTTATAATTTTATTGAATGAATTGAAGGGTCTTGAGGTAGTTTGCATTGTGAGGGAATTTCAAGGACGGGAAGAGGCGGGTGCTGCTGCGAGGGAGGAGGGAGGAGGTCAGGGAAGGGGAAGAAGGATAAACCCCATCCTCTGTCTTATTCTAGTAAGGCAGTAAAGCTAGCGGCTGTCAAATTGTATGCATGGGTCGTAGACGTTCTGGTTTCCGTTCACGTTCCGGAAGTGAGTAAACTCAGAATTTTGTTTTGTTTATTATGCTTATCTGTGTAATGTGCCTGCATTGTAAATTATACAATCTAATTATCTATAGCACTAGTAATTAGGCGGGGATCATTCTTTCTTTTTATTAATTGTTCTAGTAACCAATGATTTTTGATTTGTTTAATTTCGCCACCTTCTTCTCAACTCCATCTTTGTCCTGTCCCCTCTCTCTGTATATCTCTGTTCTTAATTCCTGCTGATAAAAACCTTCCCTAACCCTAAACCATAAATCCTTAGCCTGTTTTTCTTATCCTTCACTAATTGTCTCCCCAAAACCCTAACCCTCTATTCAATTAAAAATTCCCTCCCCATGCAATCCTATTCCTATTTTAGTTTTATTAATTTGGTGAAATTTCGTCGCAACCTGTGGCATTCCCTTCTCCCCTGCTTATTTTTTACATTGACTCTCTTGCTTTAATCTTGATTGGCAGAATCCAGTTCCTCCGGCAGAAGTTCAAAAGGTAAGTAAAAGCACAGATGGCTCCAGGGATTATTCCTCTTGTCTATCCGAGAAACATCTCTTTCAAGGAATGCGAAGAAAGCCAAGGTTTTATGGGGTTGCATTTTTTTTGGCGGTCATTTGGGTGTTATGGTTAGAAAGAAACAAAAGGATTTTTGAGAATCTGTCTCCCTATGACCCTAATGAACTATGTGGAAAAGTTTGACGTTGCTCATCACTGTGGGCTTCGACCTCAACGTCATTCAAAGATGTTGTCCTTTAGGAGCATCTGGTTGGACTGGATAGCAGCCATTTTCTAGTTTTGCTTTCAAAGTTTCCTAGGTGTTTTCTTTTGCTAGGCGCCTAGTCTTTGTTTGGTCTGTTTGTGTTTTCGTTTTTCACCTCCTCTTGTGGCCATCTTGGCCACTTTGTATTTTATTGTAGTATTGCAATAAATCTTTAAAAAAAATAAAATAATATCTATATCTATTCTCTTAGGTTATACTGCTCCTAAACAGGATGAGCTTGTGGAGAGATATCCCGGGGCTGCTAGGGTTGTTCGCCGCCCTCAACCTACTGATGATGTTGCCTCTGAAAGGGAAGACATTGATGATGATCTCAAATTTCCGCATCATCTTTGTGGGCGTTTTCTTAAGAATGCAATTGATGTACGCATCTTATAATTTTGAAAATAAAAAAGAAACCTGAATTCATATGCTTGTTCATAAGTAAAAAAATAAATCAAGCTACCTAATTAATATTTTGAATGAAATTTCTTTTGTTCTTTTGTTCTTTCTTGGCAGGCAACCCTTTTGAAGGGGAAAGATTCTGACCATAGTGAACACTACCGAAGCATGGTACTTGAGTTTTGTGGTATTGAGGTGGATGTTGGCAAGTTAGATAATGGCTCTATTGGCACTAGTCCAGGTAAGGATTGAAGAAGGTGATGATAATATATTATGCTAAGTTAATATTAGTTTCAGTATTTTTTTTCAACACAATCTCAACAGCCCAGATTTTTTTTTCTTTTCATATTAATCTTTTCAAGGCAATCTCAACTACCCATAGTTGCTATTTTTTTTAATGACAACAAAAGAAAAGGCGCATGGTGGCCTGTTAATTGGAGGGGTTAACTCATCTGATTGCTACTTTTTGGGCTTGGTTCCATCACAAAACATGCTTGGTTGGGAAAATAGGTTCATCTGTATTGAATCATCAGCCAGCTTAATAAGAAAGTCAAATTAATGGGGAAGTGAGTAAGCTTAGAATTTTGTTTTGTTTATTATGCTTACCTGTGCATGCATTGCAATTTCTCCTATCTAATTGTCTCCATTACTAATTAGGCGGGGATTATTATTCCTTTTTCTTAATATTTCTAGTAACCAATATTTTTGTTTCTTTTTTTTTTAAAGGGGTTTGGTTTGCATAAATTATATGGATGAATCTGTGTGTACTGTGTTAGTTTGTTTAATTTCACCATCTTCTTCCCAACTCCATCTTCGTCCTGTCTCTCTCTGTATATCTCTGTTCTTAAGTTCCTGATAAAAACAATTTATGCCCTTACTAATCTTAAGCCCTAAACTCTAAACCCTTGGCCTTATTTTCCTTATCCTTAACTAATTGTCTCCCAAAAGCCCTAACCCTGTATTCAATTGAAATTCCCTCTGCATTTGTCGCAACCTGTCCCATTCCTTTCTTCTCAGCTTATTCTTGACATTGACTCTGTTGCTTTTTTCTTTTAATTGGCAGAATCCAGTTCCTCCAGCAGAAATTCAAAAGGTAAGTAAAAGCATAGATGGACTTTCTAATTTCATTCACATTAGTTTGTTATCTTCTTTTATTTTCTATGTACAACAGTCATCTGGTCACCAATTTTTTGGATACAGAGCTAGCTAGCCTGGAAGGAATTATAAAGGCCCTACTTATTAACTTGTTTACTAATTCTTTGTGAAGAAATAAATTATGGAGGATTTCTATTGCATTGGTTTCATGCAACATCATTTTTTCTCTGTAAAATTGTAGTGGTTTGTCTGATATAAGATCTATTCTCTTAGGTTATGCTGCTCAGGATGGGCTTGTGGAGGGTTGTTCGCCACCCTCTACGTACTGATGATGTTGCCTCTGAAAGGGAAGACATTGATGCTATTCTCAAATTTCCGCATCCTCTTTGTGGGCGTTTTCTTAAGACTGCAATTGAGGTACACATCATACAATTTTCAAAATAAAAAAGAAACATGAATGCATGTGCTTGCCGCATTGCTATTTATGCTCCAATAGGATGCAAATATATTTTATGCTTGCTTCCTTTTCACCATATCTAAAAGTAAAGGTTTCCTTGAACAATTTATAGGTTTAGTACGTAGACAAGAAATAACATGCACTCAATTTAACATTTCATCTTTTTGTCTGATCTCTATCGCAAACTGATCATGCACCTCGTTCAGAATAGCAATGATTTCATGAAAGTAAACTGGGGCCAGAGGATTCATCTCTTTGTACATCAACCACTATCTCATTTACATTAAACTGCTCCATAACTGCAGAACGTGATTGGCTAAATTGTTCTCTAGGCTAGGATCTGATAATATGATATGAATGATAACTTTTAATTGAATTACAGCAGCAGACATTGAGTTACTGAGGTTTTTGATCTCCAAATGTGCTGATGTTCCCAAAGTGGAGCTGGCAATGTGACGGCAATGTTATTTGGGTTTTGGTTAAATGTTATTTGTTTTGTTTTGGTTAAAAACTGTTTCAGTGTGACTATGTGAAGATTAAGTAATGTGCTTAGGGTTCTGTTCCTGTATTGCATGCCTGAAGTTATTGATATGAATGATAACTTTAATTCAATATGCAATCTGTAGAATCTGTTTTAAGTGTCTTGAATCTGTTTTTTGGTGTATGAACATTGTTTTAATTGAATATACAATCTGTAGAATCTGTTTGGTAAGTATTTGGTTTATGTAATTCATATTTTGAATGAAATTTCTTTTGTTCTTTCTTGGCAGGCAACGCTTTTGAGGGGGAAAGATTGTGGCTTTAGTGTACTACCGAAGCATACACCAGGATTTTCCTTCCATGCCGTTCCCATTGGCGTCTTCGTCCTACTCGGACCCGTCAGAGTCTTCTGACTTTCTAGGTGGGTTAGTTCTCTTTTTATGTTCCATCATGAGCTAATCTAACGTTACTTGCCTTTCGTTAATGCGCCCTACAACTTGTCAACGTGTTTCTCTTTGAAGTTGCAGCACTCGTGAAACTTCATCTTATTGATAGTCGTCTCCATGGTCCACCAGAGATTTGATGAAACCCTCCATGTTGATTAGTAGCTCATCGTTTGCTGAAATCATGCCCACAGCCGTGGCTCCTTTCAGTAAATCTGTCATTTTTGCCTTCCGAGAGAGAGAGCTCATCGGATCTTCTTCATCAAGAAGGGTTTTGACACGTTTGTGGTCATCAGGGCTTACCTTGATGACTACCTTCCCAGGAGCTAGTTTCTCACACACAAGGATGGTGTGCTTGAACGACGTCGGTAGTTCGTTCAGAAAGTGTTGTGCAAATGCAGTAACGCGACTAGGCTTCATTTGTCAGAGTGGAGATAAGAGAGAAGGATGAAGTATAAAGAGGTGGAGGGAGTATAAATATAATAATGTAACAGCATTCTCATCCTCCTTCCCTTACCCTCTTTAATACTCCCTCCACCTCTTTATACTCCATCCTCCTCTCTTATATCCACTTTCTCACAAATGAAGCCTAGTCATGTTACTGCATTTGCACGACACTTTCTGAATAGACTACCCACGTCGTTCAAGTACACCATCCTTGTGTGTGAGAAACTAGCTCATGGGAAGGTAATCATCAAGGTAAGCCCTGATGACCACAAGTGTGTCAAACCCTTTTTGATGAAGAAGATCCGGCGAGCTCTCTCTCTCGATAGGCAAAAATGACAGACTTATTAAAAGGAGCCACGGCTGTGGGCGTGGTTTCAGCAAATGGGGAGCTACTAATCAACATGGAGAGTTTCATCAAATCTCTGTTGTACCATGGAGACGGCTATTAACAAGATGAAGTTTCACGAGTGCTGCAACTTCAAAGAAAAACACGTTGACAAGCTGAATGGCGCATTAACGAAATGCAAGTGACGTTAGATGAGCTCGTGATGGGAGATAAAAAGGGAACTAACCCACCTAGAAAGTTCAAAGACTCTGACTGGTCAGACGAAGATGCCAACGAGAACGGCATTGAAGGAAAATCCTGATGGATCCAATTCGGCAGTGGCGAATCCAGGATTCTCGAGTCACAGTGTAAATGTGTCGAATTTTTTTTAGGCTAAACTGTTGAGGCATTTTTTTAGGATAAATGAGTAATTTCCTATCCAACTATTTAAATAATAAGAATAACAAATTTTTTTAAAAAAACACACTAATACTCTACCATCAACCACAACCTACCCTAGAAATCCTATGTCTAGTACTCGGAAGAAGAAGAGTTTATAGACACTTTTATTTTTTGAGAACCACTTATAGATAAATTCATCACTAAAATTATAAGTTTTGTTAATGTTCACTGCCTAGGACATGTTCAGAATTTCACTGCCTAGGACATGTTCAGAATTTCACTTTCAACTGATTTTGTTTTGTTCGATTTCAATAGAATTCAAGCCAAATACAACATATAAATAATAAAACCCAACTAGTAAAGAAAGTGGATGTTTAGGTTAAATAGTGTTGAGCAAATGATCATAGGGATCAAATTTGAGACCTCCAATACTTGTTTTGATGAGAAATATCTCACAGCTTCATAGAGAGAGATCTTGCATCTAGTCACCAGGGCCGCCCTTCACCCAAAATCACCAAATAATTGTTTCCTCACCCAACATACCATTTATAGCTTGGTGGATATGATACTCTCTATATTTGCTAGGTTGTGGTTTTAAATTGGATACTCACTCACACCATGCGTCAGTGCTTAATTTGTTGTAGAGAGAGGCAGAACCCACCCTCTCCCCTAAATGCAACACCCCATGTTTTCAAACTCCCACTTGTTTATGCACTTTCCAAATAGTGTCTCCAACCGGGGCATGTATGTTTTTTGGTGCACATTTTAATTTTTGTGTTTCAAACAAAGGGCTATACTTTTTGGCGTCTATGCATTTTAGATGAATTAAGTAAAGCAATCCCAATATGGGTTGGCTCCCCCCTTTCTTTTCTCGAAGGTTGCAGCATCTCAAGTAGGCATTGAAAATCTCATCATGGATAGATTAATTAACACTTGACACTAATTGATCCAATAATAGCTACAGGTACAATGTTCGTTGGTAGTTTTTTTTTCTGGTAAAGTCGATTGACCAATGATTCCTTGTATTATTTTGGGTTGTATTCGAAGGTCAGTTGAATTCAATTACTTGAACCAAAATGTAGTTCATATTTTTGATTTTGTGATATGTGGGGAATAATACCATCTGTCCTACGAAGAGAATTCAGCATTAATGATTCAAATGCAACTTCTCAAAATAATATATGTTAGTCCAATATTTATAAAATCTTCTGTCCTCTTTGAATCTACATGTGCAATTGATGTACATTAGGATTTCAATATCTCGAAGTTGTTGTTTGGTTGAGCAGGGTCAACTGGTCTCTCATCCTAAAACATTTCCACCAAGAATTAATGCTCTTGCTAATTATATACATGGAAAAGGAATCGAGATTGGAATTTATTCTCATGCTGACTAGGTTGAAATTTTTATTTATTATCTGCTCATTACGACTTCCTTACAATTCATCATTATTCCACAATGCTTGTGGCTTATAGTACTATCATTTCAAGTTTTGAAATTGCCAACTCATTAATGGTTAGAAGTATATTGTGGTGTTTGATAAATTAAATAGAAAGTGTTTTTAAATTTTTGATTCAAAAAAACATTGAGTAGTGCCTAAAAATGTTGTTACTCAATTTGTACAAAATAAATAAAATTTTCACATAAATAAATCTGCCAGTCTATTTTCCTTGCAAAGTTTTATTAGTCCCTAAAATTTGACCCGATTTACATTTGAGTACCTCAATTTTCAAAATAGTTCCTGTGGTCCTTTAACTTTAGTTTCGTTTGGACAAATGGTCCTGTCATTAATTTTGTTAACTTTTTCTGCTAAATGCATGGGCAAAATGATATTTTTATGTTAAAACAAAATTGACAAAATGATAGTTTCGTTAAAATAATATCTTTAAAATAACAATAAAAGAAAATCAAATAAAAAACCAACAAATAAAAAAGAAAAATCAAGTTTGGGGGAAGTAGAAATTGGGATAGAGGGGGAGGGAGAGAGTTTAATTTTTTAATTTTTTAATTATTTTTTAATCATATTTTAATCAATTTTGATACAAAAATACTATTTTGCCCCTGCACTTAATAGAAAAGTTAACAAAATTGACAGTATGACCATTTGTCTTAACGAAACTAAAGTTAAAGGACCACGGGAACCATTTTGGAAATTGAGGTACTTAAATGCAAATCAGGTCTAAATTCAAGGACTAATAAAACAGTTAACCCTAACTATTATATAAATATGCACAACTCTCCATCAATCACACACACACACACACACACACACACACACACACACACTCACACACACACACACACACACACACACACTCACACACACACACACACACACACTCTCTCTCTCTCTCTCTCTCTCTCTCTCTCTCTCTCTCTCTATGTATGTCATTTTTTTATTATAAAAAAATAAAGATTATGAAGATATATTTGACAATTTCAGAAATTTTTCATTAAAAATTTGCTTTGTTAGGGTCTTGATCAAGACTGTCTTCAAATAATTTTGATGTATGCTTGTTAAGGGTTGCAATTGCCGACATGACCCAAGTGACGACTCAAAATATGTACAGAAAATTAAGGGGGCGTCAACCCACATGACTAAAATTGCGAGTCAAATTTGAGTCAACACGTCATGACACGTTTAATAAATGGTGAATTTAGTTATAATGACCTACTTGCCAATTTTAGCACATGCTTGTGTCTTTTATTTAACAGGGGATGATTAAGTAGCTAGGTAGAGATCTTTCATGTGCATCAAGAGGATTAAATATGTTGGGTACATATATTTTATCAAGCTCCACATTTGGAAAAAAAAAAAAGAAAAAAAAAAGAAAAAGCGCAAGGCATAAATAAATAAATTAATTGGGAATAATGTATGTACAAGTTCCACATATTCTTTGCCTGATTTGTACAGAGAGGGGCCTACATATAAATATATTTATTTGACAGTTCTTGAAGTTGAACTAGTGTTTGATCGAGGGTGTGTATGTGTGTGAATATATGCATGTGTGTGTCCATAAGCTATGGACATCCACTAATTCATTTTCATATTTCTTTGGCAAGCCTTCTAACTCTCTGTTTTTCCACTTTGATTGGATAGCGAGAATCTAAAAAAGAAAAAGAAGAAGAGAAATTTTTAACTATGGCATACCTAGAAACTAGGGCAAATTACTTAAATGGTCCTCAAATTTATACTCGATTTACATTTTGGTCCATAAACTAAATTATTCTTTTAAATGGTCCACAAACTCTTTATTAATCGGCACTTTGGTCATACTGTTATATTTTCTGTTAAATTTAGTCATGTGAGCAGCACATGCTACATTGGAGGGGTAAATAAGACTTTTGACCTATGAATCACCCATTTATCACCATTGTATCACATATGTATCACCATTTTATCACCTATTTGGGAAACATAGGACTATGGACGGTTTTACCCTTACAACAGTAACATAATGTAACAATAGGATCAATGGAGCGATTAATATAGATTTGATGAACCATTTGAACGAATAATTTAATTGAAGGACCAAAATGTAAATCGAGTATAAGTTTGAGCACCATTTTGAGTAATTTACCCCTAGAAATTATAAACAACACATGCCATCATGGGGAGCCTAGCCCTCACGTTTTCTTCAATTCCAATTCCTATTCCCAACTTATCAAGAGAGAAGCTATTTTGTCAATTATTTGAAAGAATATCGTATTTGATTAATTCAGTTGTTCAAATTAACAAAATTGAGTTTTTCTTAAATTATATACCCTAGCTAGGCAGTCTTATAACTTTAGTAAAGAAAAGGCCAGACCCAGCCGGCCAGACCCAGCCAGCCAGACCTGTTCAAATTAAATTGGAGACAGAAGAAAGGTGAAGAATTAATAATACACACCAACAAATATTGTCATTGCTCTAACAACTCTATTTATGCTGCTAATATTACTATTAGTGTGTAAATCAACAAGGCTGAAAACGCTTAGCCAACCATCACCCTTCACGCATGCAAATCTTTGTTTGACTTCCATTCAGGGGCCTTTTGAGCAACAGCATCAGTTACCACCCCCCCACTTCCATTTTCCACACCTATTAGACGGTCCGATTCGCCTTCCCCAGCCTGAAACCAATTCGAAGGAAAAGAGAGGATTTCACACGTTAGTTTGTCATACAATGTTATAAAATAAAAAAATGATTCGAATTTCTATAATGCAATTAGAGAAATTTAAAAAACTGGCTCAAACCTGCAATGGCTGCGTTGCTTCTTCAGAAACCTTCTTTTGACTCTCGTGAGTACAAAAATAAGAATATAAAACCATCCCAATAAGTGCAACCAATATTCCTAGGATGTTCCTCCAGTCAAATGGATCATGAAGCAGAAGGTAACCAAACGCCAGCACAAGGCATGTCTTCAGATGTCCAAGAACCTGATAGGTGACGGGAGATGTCTTTCCAATCACAAGAAATGTGCTAAAATTTACAGACACAGAGATCAGGCAGGATATAATTATGAAAGCCTGCAATTCAGAAAGTGAATACATAATCAGTAATGCTTTCAAAGAAAAGCGGAAGAAGATATAATTGTTCAAAAAATTATTTCAACTCTCACCAGAACTTGAGTTGTGTACTTGAAAGCAAATACATTTTGATTGGTCAAAAACCAATCCAGAAATGGGCCAGAGATTAATAAAGTTCCTGATTGATACGGACATGATTGATACAAAAGTTGTGTTGAAGAAACCTTATGCTTCTTCTGGATGGTATTCGTCATCTGAAATAAACTAGTTAAGATATCAAACAAAATTGGATAGCAGAACCTACAATACCCTGCTACTGAGACACCTATCATCAGATTATAATTTTAATAACCATCCATACACAGAAAAAAGAAAAAGCCCTTGACAAGAGCGTGTGTGTCAGCTCTTTGTAATGACAAGTATCCAGCACTATGAACTGCCAGACCAGAACAGCTTCTGACTCGTACATGCACTTATGCTTTACAGGACGGAAACAACTAATATGGGAACTTCCTGGTCAGTTATTTACCTAGCCTTTCCCACCAAACAGAAGGGTACATTTCCACATAGAGAAGGCACATTTGTGCAACTTCTTTGCCTAATGCAGTCAACTATAGAAGTGTGTTCTCCATAAAAGACTATTAGAGTAAGGTTCAGAGAATATGTATCCATGACACTAGACAATATTATTTAAGAATTTTTAGGTTCAGGTATTTCCCTGATTTAATTATATAGTGGTGCATGTGTCAATGGTTTATATTATAAGGTGAAGTGCACATATATATTTGTCAAAAAAAGACAATATTGTTGAGGATACAATCTGAGCAACGCATGTTGTAATAACTGCAAGTAGAGACAAGACACTTCCTAGAGCATTGAGTTGAACATCAGTAACTGTTGCAATCCCAACACCAAGGAGGAGGACAAGGAGGGCAATCTGAATGCTCCTACTGCCATAACAGTAAAGTAAAGGCAATATTAGTACCGTCATAGGTAAAGAAATCAGAAATCAGAACGTAACACTATTGGTTAACAAATCAAACTTCACCTAAAAGGTTCAGACTAGAAGAGGTAACATGAATGTAGAGAGTGACAAAGGCGACTTCAATTTAGAAAACAATTGGACCAATGCATGTCGCAGGAATTCCATGGGTGATAGAAAGAGCTTGAAGCATTGAGCTAGAGCTCAATAATGATTTCAATCCAGATGTTCAGAAAAGAAGAGAACTACCAAGAGGAGGGTGGAAAGTCCAACTGTGATGTGAGAAGAGTGAAGGGATTGATGGATGTTAATCAGTAGGTTTAGCAAAGATTGATGTACATATATCAGTTATAAGGGCAAAAGAAGGCTAAGCAGGAGGCGAATTGAGTTGGTCAGAATAAGTGATGGCTTATGACAATTTGGCACTACAAGGTGCTAAAAGATAAAGAACTAACCTTGGTAAAAAATGGTTAGATTTCATGAGTTCTATCATTATCCTTAAAGAAACAGCTAGTTCATGATTACCAAGAAAAAAGAAACAGCTTTCCTCAAATACACCACCTTACCTTCACACATTTCCCCCCTCTTCCTCTTCCTCCACATATTTATTTTGTTTTTATTTATTTATTTAAGAAATAACAGCATTCTACTTATTAAAATAAATTAAAAACAGAGCACAGTGAATAATTGAGATTTTAGGGACAATCACATATCATAGTTCAAAGCATGAATGACCAATATCATAAGTCTATATTTCACAAACAAACAATTGGATTAGCACTGGATCCAAAATATATACACAGCAATATATAAATATGTATACGACACTAAAACTGTGCATATATACAAAGAATTGGCTTTGTTACTGGTTTAAACTTTTAAATATGTTTGAGCATATAAGTAAATCAGCATCTTAGTCAAAAGAAGGTAAACGGGTGTTTCAAGAGAAACCTGAATCTCTTTGCAAGGAAAAGGGTCTCCAATAGTACAGTACAAGGGATGATTGCCAGCTTAGTCATCTAGAATGCAAAAACAATAGAGTATCTCAGATATTCTAATATTTAGGAAAATGCTGAAACATCAAAGTTTTAGCTAAAAACCAAGAAGTCAAAATAAAATTGAAGGAGAAAACGTACCTGATAAAAGCCAACAGAATTGAACCCCAGGCTCAGATTTAACAGTCCAATTGAGATCCCATTCAGAATGCCAAACCCCGTAACCGTCTTCTGATCAAGAGGCTTGTGTTCGAAGAATTTCATCTTTAAAGCCACATGAAGGGAACAAAAGGTGACTAAAAGATGCCAGCTTGTCAAAGTTGTGGCTGCACAACAAATATGTATAACAATCTAATCTCAGCAACTTCCAATGAAACAAGTAAAGATGAACAGGATTGCTATAATATATCACATATAAATAAAATAATCCTGTATTCTCCTCATTTCTCCTCAAAACAGAACAACATTTAGTACTGGGCTTTACCAATGGAACATGTTTAACCAAATTGCTAAAGGATCCATGTTCCATCTCCTTGCTGCATATTAAACTGGTCAAATTATATTTCAATGCTCATTGAAGTGAAACTACAAATCGAAAGCTATAACATGTTGGAACACCAAGAATAACCCCATCATACCTTAAAAGAAAAAAGAACATGTAGTTACAACAATTGTTTCAAAAGCTCCAATTTTGTTACCTAAGTTCGTTATTCAATCGCAACAACTTAATCAGTTTCCTTTGTTTGCACACAGAACCTTTAAAGCTCGTCAATCTTCACACGCCTCTAAAACACCCCACAAAAACGCAATGAAGTTTCCAAAACTAGATATTTAGAAAATGAGGCAATCCAAATAAATTCAGCATTGAATGAAACAACACACACGGTCCACAGAGAGAAAAACAACAAAAATGAGGCAACAATATTATAAATGAGAATAACATTCAAACCAAAGAAAAAGAAGGAAACAGTCATTAAAAACTTACCAAAAGTGAAACCCAAGGAGCTAATGAGCGCCTTGTTGCAAATGACAATGGAGACCGATGAAACCACAGAGAGAGTCAACGCCCCCACTGTCCCCAGCTGAAACCTCTCGCCCTCCCCCATCTTTTGCCTCTGACCCAAGTTCAAGCTAAGCACAAACAACCCAAAAATCTTACAAAGTCAATATTTTTTTCCACAAAATGAGAAAAAAAAAATGCAGAAGAAGAAGTAAAACTCACCGAGAGTGGCAAAAACTGAGAACTGGGCAATCAAAGAATTGAAGGTGGCGTTGTCTTGAGGTGATCAAAGTCTCAGATCTGATGGTTAAGATTAATGGGTAAGTGGTAGTGTTATGAAAATGAGTCAATGGCTAATTGGGTAGGCTGTCCATACGCTTTGCAGTGGTTATGGAATTGGACGCTTGGCTTCGATGCTTCGATGATTAGAGTTAGAGATGCACCTAACAATTGCGTCAAACATCAAAATTCCTATTTCTAAGAGAGACGGAGAGGTCACAGCTCATAGCTCACTGAGTCAGTAGGTTCCGTGTCTCTATCCTTCTCTTTCCTCAACAATGAGGCGACGCGGTCGGTTAAAAAAGCTTTGGTCTTTGGGAGTTATATAGAAGATTTTTCTACTGAAGCTGGACCTGGAGGTTAATTCTCGCGCCACGACGTCGTTCCATTGTTTGCTCTATGATACTGTGACAAATGACACCCCATTAGAATTACATTGAGCTTAAGTTGAGCTGAGGAAATATCATCAATCAGCAAAATATTTCTCCAATCCCATTTCATAAATTTCATTTTGAATAGTGAAATTTGAACAAAAAAAAAGTTAGTGGGTAGTGCTCCATGGTCTCGAAGTTTCAATATTTAATGTCTAATTGTCAACTATGACCCAAAATTTCCAAACTTTATGGCATGTTTAAGCTTGTAGATCTAATAACATGCTGCGCATGATGTCACACCCTAAAAAATTAAATAAAAAAGAGTTGGTTTGGGAAAAGAAGAAAAAAAGAGAGTTACTGTTACTCTGTTTTTGTCATTGGTTTATTGGACGAGTGTCTTGGCTTAGAAACCCGTGCAGACCAAAGTCTTCAAACACCGGATGATTCAGATCCCAACTGGGGACTGTCTTGTTGTTTTTGTTTTGTTTCAATTCTCGGAGAAACAACTGCGAATTTATAACTGTTTTCTCTTTAGCGATAGATATTGAAGTTTAAATTGGAGGGTTGAAGTTGATGATGGAAAATTCACAAGATTTATGCAACACAGAGGGAGATGGGGATGGAAGGAAGGCCGTGGCTTCTACTTCTTATACCCCAACAGCAGATAGCTCTGGGTATCGGTTGTTTGGTCGTCAAGGGTCAGTGCACAACTCCTTGGGTGGAGGTCAAGGTGAGGAAAGAATTAAACTTTTGTCTGACATTATTGAACTTCTATGACATTTCTGGGATTTTGGGTATGTGGAATCTCTATTTAATTTCCTTTTCCTCTTTTCAAGTTTGGGTTTTGTCACTTGTCTCCGTTATCTGTTGAAAATGCTATGTTTTTAGCTTCTTGATTATCTGAAATGATGCTGATCACGGTTGTTTATATTTGGATGGAGCAATATTGAGTGGCATTTACTTTGTAGAATTGATTGGTCAGCTTGAATGTAGTTCTGATTTGTCACAAACTAGGGCTATCCTGTGCATAAGGTTTTTTGTTCTCTATTGATTGAAATTAGAGTTGACTTTGGATAACGAAAACCAATAGATGAATGAAGGCATAATGTAGAGGTTGTGGTAAAGAGGGCAGTTCACAATTATGTTCATAGTTGAAAAGAATGTGTGGTTAGTTAAATCTGCGAAGGGAAAGAGATGCCTGAAATTATAGAGGGGGAAAAAGATGGTTTCTTTGGGAATTTGTTTTCATCTCCACGCAAGTGATTAAACAAAAGAAAAAGAAACAATGAAAAAAATATTTGGAGTGGCATCACTTGCATTTTCTAGAGTAGGAGATGGCTGTGTCGAAAGGCTTGCTTCGTGAGGCAAGTAACTGCCTTTTATGTTGGACCTAGGGAAACTGAATTGCAAGCTGCCTTTGTTGGTTTCTTTGAGTTACTTTGCCGCAGAATGGCTCTACCAGCCCCGTCTCTTCCCAAGAGTTTAAGTATCGTGACAGTGAGGAGCAAATGCCATTGTTTCATGTGCAAGACTTCCTTTTTTAGTTTGACATATGCAAGAGTACAGATTTTTTATACTTTGTTGATGCATGCAGAAGAACTTGAATTAGGTTGATATAGTCTAGGCTTCTAGTAGTGCTCATCCAGTATGCCCCTTTGTCTAGTGGTTCAGGAAAATCTCATGTACAAGGAGGCAAATTATTGTTGAATGCCTCTTTTTAAAATTTAAAATCCATTGCTTGTCAGAACGCGGATAAAATTGCCTCATTCTTTCTGGAATTTCACATTTGTTTTTCCAGAAGAGTCTTTTAAAATAGCTAGGCTAGTTGTTCCCTCATATGCATATGTGAACAACTCGAATGCAGGATTTGAATTCCAATATCTGAATTTGATGACGACTTTAATCTGAGCTGAGAATGGTTTTCACTTCCAAATAAAGAAGTGAGAAGTTAGTTAAAGTGATCAAACCTGCCAACATCAATGTCTTGACATTGTTTACGGTTTACCTGCTACAGCCTATATTTGTATAAATACCTGTGTTCTTTTCTCAGTATTTTCTTAATTTGTTTTCTTACTGTCTGTCCTTTCCTTTTTAGCTGCTGATGTTTTGTTGTGGAAGCGGGGGCGTGTTTCCTTTGGTGCTATCGTTGTTGCTACAATTTCTTGGCTCCTCTTTGAGCGGTCTGGATTATCATTCTTATCCATTTGTTCAGATGTCTTGCTGATTTTGGTTGTACTGTTATTTCTTCGAGCCAACTATGCTGTTTTCAGAAATAAGTACGAATATTCTTACCCTCTTCACTTATATGATTGTCAACCTAGCAGTGAAACTGTTTTCAATGAGGTTAACTATCATATTCTTTGAGTAGACAATTACAAACATTACCGGAGCTAGTACTATCAGAGGAAATGGTTAATAATGCTGCAGCATCATTTCGTGTCAAAATCAACAATGTGCTGCTTATGGCTCATGACATCACGCTTGGCAAAGACTTTAGACTGTTCTTCAAGGTCAGTGTTATGTGGCATGTTACACTAATACCATAGGAACTACCTGGGCTTTGTAGCTGTCTAGCGAGTTTAGTCAGGCCTTTAAAGTCTCACCACTATGCTTCATTTTATCTGATGAAAATAGAGTACCCAGATGGAATGTGAATTTTCCATGGCTTGTAGGGTAAGTAGTTGGAACAATTGTAATCAGGGTAGAATATATATTTGGGATTCGATGTCTATCTGGCTGACACCAGATTAGTTGTCTTTTAACTTTGCATTTGCAAATATTACTGATTCGAATGAAGAAAGTATCTTACCAAGCTACTGTGCATTTGACAGGTGGTGGTTTGTCTGTGGCTATTGTCTGTCATAGGCAGCTTTTTCTCATTCTTTACACTTGCTTATATTGGTATGTGCACCATCCTCCTGGGCCTGTTAAATGAATGATCTGTGATGTCCCATATGAAGCTTTATTGTTATTTTTTGGCATTTCATATACCTTATGCAATGTTAAGCAGAGGCTATTGTGTTAGTTCTTCCAAACTTTGCCTTATTATTTGTCAAGTTCTGGACCCATTATGCCGAATTATGTTCTTGCAAAAACAAGGTGGGGGTTGATACATGTAAGTTTATTGTAAAGTTTTGTACTTATATTCTGCTTTAATGGTGGCAGGTTCAATCATATCGATAACACTTCCTGCCTTGTACAGCAAATATGAAGAGACTGTGGACAGGTGTTACGGAAAGATCCACCGACAATTTTCAAAGCATTATAAAATCGTGGATGAGGGTGTTTTCAACAGACTTCCGAGAAATGCACCCAAGGACAAAGATCCCTAATGCGGAAAACTTAGATGCAGACACATAAAGTCATTGATGGCATACCATTGAGTTTGGAATTTTGTTTTGTTATAAAGTTGCCGATATGTTGCTTCGCTACTGCTTCCTCATACAAGACCTAGCAGAGTTTTCCATTGTTTTTGTTCTGGTTCAGTCATATGTATGTTGCTTTCTAATTGTTTGATGAGGACGTGAAATGTTCGGTTACTTAAATGGGCAGAGTTTTCAGCATAGAATGGTTTCCCATCTTTAAAACTGGAGATGAATAAAGTTGGACAGGCTGAAATTGGTTTCTTGTGCGATGATTATGGATACAAATTTAATGAATCTGGAATATAGCAAAGCCATGTTTCCTTCTTTCCCCGCTCCGCAATTCAAGGAGGTTTATGCCTATCTCCATTAGCGGATTGTATATCATTTGAGTCATTTAAACAAAGTCACTTATAATCATATTCAATGCCTGACTTTTGGCCGTCCAGGGTGAACCCACAAAACACTAGACAGCTTCTGCAAATGCATACATATAATAATAATTCCATGAAACTTCCATCATAATAATAACTCGAGTATCTTGGCAACATAAGAAGATATTCACCATTTGTTCTACACATTACAAGTCAACACTCTACATGAAAAATTTTGCATCCACATATGATGACAGAAAGGTAAGTCATATATCTGCTAACTGCTTGCTCGTGGTACGTATTAAGCTTTAAGCAATTCATTGGCCTTGTCCAACCAAACAGTGTAAATATCATCTGCAAACAGAACAAAGTGCACCTGCAACCAATATAAAATGAAATTGCCAATGAGTTTTCTAGAATGCTCAACTGGTCAAGGGATTGATTACATTAGTCAATTTTTATTTAACTTCTAAGCAAGCTTGTTTGATAGCTCTCTCGATAGCTTTCAAACTGGGAAAAATGTTGTTTTCCACAAGAACAAATCATGGCCCTTCTAATTAAAGACATTGAAAATGTAGAACCAATGATAAAGCCCACATTAACACCATGTCATGAAGAAAAAATATGCATACATACCTCCTTTAGGTCATTCACAGACTCTCTAATTGTAGACAAAGCTACTGTGGCTGCTTCATCATAAGGATATCTGGAAGAATATGGCAATGATGAGGAGATTATTCTGTTTGTCATTTGTTTACAACTTCAAATCAACAAGTCCATACAAATTTCTTTCAGTAACAGATGGGGAAAAATAGAATAAATAATCTAATACTATCAAGCATGAGGTTATATGACTTGAGACCATAAATACACAATTTGCCCCACAACGAGAAACAAGACTATCTTTCAACTCCATGTGATGGAACGAGAGAAAGATTATAGATCAATTCAATACACCTCATGCAACATGATCAGATGTTACTATGATTCTTATCCTCCAATGTAAAGCTTATGTACTAGAGCACCAAGGAAGTTCTTTCGTCAACTTACCCATACACGCCACAAGAAATGGCAGGAAATGCAACATACTGAATGTTGTTTGATTTGGCTATGCTCAAGCTGTTCCTGTAATCAAGTTGGAATTTCAATCAGGAGTAACAAATTAAACTACCAAAAAAGCAGCAGCAAGAAACAGATAACAACCTGTATGCAGCACTCAGATAAACTTCCGGGTTACTGTCAGAACGATAGATCGGTCCAACAGTGTGAATTACATGAGAAGCAGGCAACTTAAAACCTCTGCATCAAGCACAATGTATTTTGATCACTGCTTATGTGGCGTACGAATCAAAAACCAAGTGATGCCATAAGAACAAAGAGTAGTTAAATCATGAGAACTTACGGGGTAATCCTTGCTTCTCCAGTGGGACAACGGACACCTGGCCTGACTTCTGGGACACTATAGCATGCTTGTAGAAGATCTGGGCCAGCAGCCCTATGTATAGCTAAAAGAGCATTGAAAATCAATAAAGTTACAGTGGGATCATTTCAAAAGATCAACATAGTAATAGAAAATCATATCGGAAAACAAAACTACCTCCATCTGCACCACCACCTCCAAGCATTCGCTCATTTGCTGGATTAACCTACAAAAATGTCTATCAATATGCAATAAACCATGCTCAAATTGAAGACAACTCACGTGTGATCATTGAAAGAAATTACAGTGAGAGCAATTTGGCAAATTCATGGAGATGATAATAACAGTGCATAATAACATTGAGAAAATCTAACAAATAATCTAATTTTACACAAAATTGAACATCCTGATTTGAGGTTTTGCTGTCCCAGTAAGGGAAAAACGAACATATTGACCATGTTAAGAGTCAAGACCCAAAAGGCTCAAAAGTTCCCTGCTTTCTTTTTCCTGTTATTTATCGGGAATCAAACAGAAGAAAACAAGAAGAAAACAGTATTACAAAGTCCAGAGAAATAGAGAAGGACTGACGATGGCGTCTGTGGAGCCGTCGATGAACCACTTGGTTATATCTCCCTTTTGGATGACAAGAGTGCTTGAAGCAGATAAAGGGAAGCGAACTGCTCCTCCTCCATTAGACATGGTTGAAAGCTTAACGGAGCAGCGATATTTTGCAGGGTTTGGTGCGAGTCTGAGTGTGAAAGCTGAGCTGAGAAATTTAGATGCTTTACTCAGGTGGCTGGGCATGGCACACTTGGCACAGGCAGAGAGAGAGAGAGAGAGAGAGAGAGAGAGAGAGAGGGCAAATGGGCACAATCTAATTTGTTGGTTTTGCTGTGTATATGACGAGCTTTGGGCCAGCCCAGAACCCAGGCCCAGTCACATAAGTTGACTTTCACGCGACCTTCTTCAACCTCGAACCAAGCTTTTCGTTTCCTTTTCTTCTTCTTAGTATCAGAACCTAAACATTTATCAACCATATCATCAAATCCTCCATTTACAGGGAGAGATGAGTAGGTCTCGAATAGATGCAATTCTCTCCACATTCGTTGCGGTGCATCCTCACGAGACCTCAGCTTTGCTGCACTCCTCATCTTGCTTCTTCTTTGTAAGCCTGTCTCAGCTGTTACTCTGTTTCTCCTATATTTTTCAATCCCTTTGCTTAATTGCATTACTTTCTTTAGTTTATGAATTGGGTTTTTGTTTTTTTAGCTTAATTTGATTATCAATGCAGATTTTGTGTGCCTACTTCGTGGTGCTTCCATTGCGCGATGAGGGTGCAATCTCTTTAGGCCTATCGAGCCTCCCGGGTCTGTTTGTGGGGTCTTTGGTCCTCACTTCGATTGCTGCGCCCGTTGCAACTCTCATTTTCTCTTTGCCGAATGTTTCTAAAGGCAAGGTATGTGTGTATCCACCATTTGCTATATACCCAGTTTGCATATGGAGTTTGAAATTTTTATTTTTACTTAAAAAACAAACCGAGGTAGCTGGTTCTTACCAGATTTTAATTTCTGTTTCTTTACATGTCGCTCTGTAATAGTTGCTTCTTGAAATTCCAGGCTTTGGTTTTAATGCACAGGTTTTTTAGTGTATCACTTGTTGTATTCTTCTTTCTCTGGCATTTCTCATCGGCTGGAGCACAACAAGAGGTGAAGGTGAGATGAAATCTCATGAGCTTACAATTACTTCTGATTTGGTTGCTTTTATACTCTAGAAATATGATTCTGGGTTTATTCATTCATATTGATAGCTCCCTTCTTTGTATATAGGGTTTGGTCACTATGTCCTCCAATTCAGTAAATGGCCAAAATGTTGATGTTAATCAAGCCACTACTGCATATTCCATAGGGTGGGAGAACCTTGGTTGGTTCTATGTCTCTGTCAGAATTGGATTGTTCCTCTGGGTATGAATATGTCGAAATCACTTTTTTCAATAACTGTTAGAAACTTTTTGTATGTATCGAAAATAATGTATTTATCAAGTTTTGTATGGTGATACAAGTTTCTTCTTTTTTGAAGATTGCCCTACTTAATCTAATAACAATTTCTTCGACTTGGGCTCGAGTAATCGATGTTATGGACAGTGAGGTATATATCCTGCCACACGAATTTGATGGCAACTAAAAAATTTTGTCACGCATTTAACTTGTTCTTTATTCAGTCAGGTTCAAGATTATTTGGTTTTATTGGTGCTGGCGCCACACTTGGACAGCTTTTTGGGTCATTGTTTGCCACGGGAATGGCTAGGTTGGGGCCATGTATGTTTGCTCAAACAGACTTTTGAAATTTGATATTTTCTCTGTGTGTGATGTGTGATGGGTTTTATACCATGCATTGTTTTGTTGCAGTTCTACTGCTATTTTCTGCATTGTTAATGGAGTTTGCT
This sequence comes from Prunus dulcis, assembly GCF_902201215.1. Classification (NCBI taxonomy): domain Eukaryota; kingdom Viridiplantae; phylum Streptophyta; class Magnoliopsida; order Rosales; family Rosaceae; genus Prunus; species Prunus dulcis. The sequence goes on along the minus strand of NC_047651.1, from coordinate 22,830,278 downwards.
GCACAGTCATCAAAAGGGATAACCCTGGATGTATCCCATGTCCGTGTCCCTGAGGAATTATCACCCATCAGGTCAACTATATTAACAAATTTCTCTTTGATTTCTTTAACATGGTACTCAAACTGACAAGATATGTTTGCTGGAAGGTGGAATTTGGATCAGAAAAGTGAGCCTATGAATTATCTTATCGGTTACACTTTTGTAAAAATCTCTCTAGTTCTTGACTTGGTTTCTTCTTTGGTATTAGAGAAGCTGACATTGATCGGAAAAATGAGCCTGATGGGCAAACCATTCGCAACAGAGGAAATTCCCCTAAGTCACCTACTCTGGTGGTGAAACCTCAGATTTGGGCCATCTTAGATGGATTTTGGCTTATATTGGCATCATCTTACTTGTTGTATGTATCTTTGTTCCTGTGGCTGAGTGCAGTTATCTCATCATTCTTTTATTTTCAGGTAAGGCCATCCACTGTCATGAGTTCGAACTCAGTATAAATCAGCCTCTCTATCTGTGTTACTTGTCTTGATTGTCTGTAGATATGATGCCTTTCCCAGTATATTTTTATTTTCCTTTCCTCCTGTTTGCTGTCTGTGGAGGAACTACTTAATGATTTGGCATCTTCTTATGAGAGTTTTAAGGAACTGGCTTTCTGCTTTTTCCAAGAATCAGATAAATTAATGTACTCTTAATTTCATTTATCTGCTCAATGGCAGTATGATTCTTCTTGTGTATTGTGCTCCATTAGATTTTTTTAACTCTGTGTAGCATGCAGTGTAATTAACTTAAGCGCTGATGTGAATTTTATTAACCAACTCTTTCCTTTCATTCTTTCCGACTTTCTGCTGATTCTTATCTCTGTTTTTCTGTAACTGCAGAAAGTGAGTGTCATTGCCATGACCGTTACTAGCTCTCTTGGAAGAAGAAAATTGTTGGCTCAGATAAACAGCTTTATTGCTGTTTTTATCCTTGCTGGACAACTTACCATAACGGTATGCGGTTCTTAGGATGAGCTTTTGTTATGTAGTTATTGTTTTCTCTAGTTTTTAAAGTAATTAACATGAGATATGCTGTGTAGAATGTTTCCTTACTGAAAGTGTATACTGATTAGCTAGTTCATGTTTGCAGCTGTTTTTAAATTTATCGCCTTTCAGCTTTCCTGTTGAAGGCTATTTAGGTGCCCTATCCTTTTAGATTTCTGTTGTAACTAGAGTGAAGAAAGAAAGCTAGTCTCATGCCTGGATATGTTTCTATTTCTAGACATTTTAAGAAAAATTTAATATTCTTGAAGCAAATCGGGGAGCGTTTTTAGAATGCCGACTTGTCGGATTTTGATAGTGTTTTTAGAATGAATGTTGCTCCGAAAGTGCCATGCTATGTAACTGATCTATTACATGGTTAAACTGTGTATTTACTGATGTATTTACCATCTTAGAATTCCAACAAATGTTTCCTCTTATGCATATATATTATATCATCTATCATCATGGGCATTTATCTATAATCACTTTCCTATGTTTTTATGGCACTTTCACAGGGGCGTTTTCTAACTGTTGTGGGGGTTACTACAGCTATTTGCGCCACTCCATTTGTTGCCTTCTTAAATTTGGTTGCTATAGCTGTCTGGCCAACTTGGGTGGCCGTCGCAGTTTCTGAGACCCTCCGGAAGGTTTGTATTCTCTAACTTCTGGGTTCCGTTTTTACCCTTTCAAAGTTTATCTTATAACTCAATTTAACCAAGATGTCTGCAGGTAAATTGCTTGAAACATGTTAATTGTATGTAAATATGCATGGGTGAATCTTTTTGCATTCTGGGAGAAAGATGATCTTACAGTTTTCTTTCCTGTTTTTTTTCTTTTGTGCAGTTTGTCACTTATGTTGTGACCAGGCCTGGCAGAGAACTCCTATTTACTGTTGTCTCACAGGATGAAAAATACAAAGCCAAGGCACGAGCTTCTAAATTCTTTTTACATAGAAAATTGGTTTTTTTATAAAATATGTTCATCCACGAAACTGTGTGACTTGGTGCTTGCTGTTGGTGTCTTAGTTTCCTCTATATGAGAAAGTGCTTTAATAACTTTGATGCATGCATTGGCGCTTGCTATATAAAGTAAAACACCAAAAAGAAGTCTTCGCTATAGCCATTCCACTCAATACAGGATCTCTTATTTGGTGTCTTATTTTGCATTAATTGTGTCATGTGCAACTTTAAGCAAATCACCGAACTATTTGAGACATTATTTCACAAATTACATGATACTGCAGGTTTGCATTGATGTATTTGTTCAAAGACTTGGAGATGCTACAGCAGCAGGAATGTACAAACTACTTTTCAGCACTGTTGATGGAAGAGCATCAACTGTGTCTCTTTACGGCCTGCCTGTATGTGTGAAATCTCATCCCTCTCCCGTTTTCTTTTTCAGTTCGGGTATAAAAACACAAATTTGGTTCCCTGGACCTTAATGGTTCCTTCTCCCCCAAGTCCAATGGTGGAGGGTGTATCCTGTTCTATAGTTGTTTCTTAAAATCCTGTGTTTAGCTTTATGAATTGTTGTCGCCCGAGTTTTGTTTGGCACCTGGAATTTGTAAAGCATTTGCATCTTTTTTCCTGACAATTTCTCTCCATCAAAGAATAACGAAGTATCTCTCTTTGATCTTTTCCAGGTCTGTTTGCTGTGGATAGTGATCGCGTTTCATTTAGGCCGCCGTCAAGCAGAACTTGCAAAGCTCCGGACTCGTTCGACTTCCTAATGTTTCCTCATCACATTTTTAGCTGTTTATGTATGTAAAGATGAATCATTTATGAACTTTTAAAGAACTACAATTATAAGAAGTTTTGTTAGCTCTTTTGTTATAGACATTACACAAGGGCAGCTTGCCAGTCAATTTTTTTGTATATGATGTCATACGTAACGTAACGCATGTGCCTTTTAGCAAACGCATTAGTAAATTAACAAGCCAATATTAACCTTTGAATCTACCGTGTTTATCCACGTAAGCATTGATGATTAATTGGAAAAGAATTGCACTTATACGGATTCATTAATAAAATCAGATTTGCAAGTACACAATACTGTGATTGCCATCTCAATGCCACATCTATTGTGGTAACATTTTTGTTTTATTCATACACTAAGCTAAATACTCTAAGGTGGATGGTAAAAAAGATGAGCATGCTTGAAAGTCATCCATCCAGCCTGCACCACCTATCTATCCCCTGTACCAACTCTATGTTTTCAACTTGTTAACGCCATGGAAACCTGTCAAGCATCAACATGCCTTCACAATATTAGCAATCATGGTAGGAAAATTGTATGGCAGCACATTACAAGATTCTTAAGATATGAATCAGTTTACTCAAATGTGTGGAAAAGGATTACAACAAAAAGGTGCAAAAGCAATTTTTTCAGTGTCTGCATTTTAACAAGTAAGGAAACTATTTTGTGAGAAATCCTAAACCCTATATGAGAAAGCCAGAAATCATACAACACCAAGTGTGTTCTGAAGAAATTTTGGGCAGAATCGTATTGCCAGCCATGCTTAGGATATGAGAATGGCATCCGATTTAGAACAGACTAGAAGGTTTGCAGGAGAATCTGTATTTTTCATTTTACTTTTTCTGGAGAGGTGTTGGAGGTACACCAGAAGTTTGACAAATCACCAACAGCCCAAGACGGCTGAGCAAGGCAACCAATCAATTTTTACAAAGCTGTAACTTCACTTTCTTTACCCATGATGCAAAATATGACACGCTAACAGAACAACTACAAGAATTGCTGGCCAGTCAAGGACAGGTTTCTTGGAAAGCTCAGCAACAGACACAGCCCTTAAGGTTCCATAGCAGGCTGTCCCGTGATTATGGATTAAGTTTAAAACAAGAATTGCTTACCCAAGTGCTCAAGTTCCGCGGAGAGAATAGACGCGGTCTCGAATTAAGTTCCTTTCCCAATCTGCTATATCCTCAAATGCATATTCAGGAAGATTCTCAAAGGACTCCTTCCATGGATCATTCTTGGTCAGATCATAGGTAGCTCCACGTATTGCCCTCTTATTTGGGCCACAAGGTCTCTTGGAAGTTAGTGCATCGTATGCTGCATTCAGCTGCACATAGTCACAATAGCTGTCAAATTTTTGAACAATTCCTTAACTGAAGCAATGAAAAAAATATCACTTTCTTGAATAATATGGTCATCCTTCAGGTTTCATAACCTTTCAGACTTCATAAAGGTCTAAAAACATTGCTGGAATGCTAAAGTATTGCATGTTAAAAGGCTGTCAGCAAAAGGATTTTGGCGTTGTGCATTTCTCAATGAAAGATAGAGAAATAGATGGATAAACAAGGACTCACATTCATTCCAAGGTACCAGTACATGTAAGCAATTGCAACAGCTGGGGCCCTTCCCAGTCCAGCAGTGCAATGCACATAAACCTTTCCTTTTCCCTCAGATATGGCCCATTCTAGCGATGAAACTGCTTTAGGTAGACCATTTCGCAAGGAATCTGGATCGAAATCCTTTGCCTACAACGCATTGATATTAAAAAAAGAGTAAGGAAAATGCACATAATTTAAGTTTCCATATCCCCTAAATGTGATTTCTATTATTGTAAGATCCAGAAAACTTATTATATTGTTGGTCCTGAAAGGTTTCCAACATCCAGAAAAATTGTTTATTGTTGGTCTGGAATGTTTTCCAGAACAGAGCATGAGGCTTATGCAATCCAAAATCTTGTGTCTAGAAACCAGCCATCAGTAAGATGCGGGCTAAGACAAAAAATTATGCTATGTTTAGAAAGTTTGGGACCTTGTCCAAGTCATTTTAGTATGAAACCCTATGAATATACTTTATCTGTTAAATAAACGTTGCAAAGGATTTTTGCTTACCGGCCTCCTCATGTGACGGATTCCAAGTTCTTTACACCTTTTTATTATTGACTGCAAGTCAATTCCCCAATACTCAACATCCTTGTCCTGCTGCAAGTTTAAAATGTATGCCACATTCTCTTCTTCCTTCAGGTGATCTATATCTTCAGGTTTCTGAGGCTGGGAGCCCACAATCAAGTCATCAGTTATCAATGTGTAGTTCATGCCTGAACATTGGACAGGAACAATCATATTAGTTGAAGTAACCAGAATGAATTACATGGTACTACTCTTTCTACTGGTAAGTGGAATGGGATTTGCTTGTTTCTTTAACATGTCGAAAAGTGAAGCCTGTTCGCTTAAACTTGACCTATTACCATTGTCCTAGTTATTCTGAATTCAGAACAAGAAAATGCAACATAAGGTTCTGGTTCCTTATTGATTGATAAAAACGGAAATCCGAATCCTCAACAACCTCAGCAAAATGGCATTCCTTGCTGCTTAATATCGTAGTAACATGCATACACATATGAGCATGATGTGATCATACGTAGCTAAAATAGTCAAGGTCCTAGCAAAGTGATGAACTTATCCCCAAAAGAAAAACAGTTTTTTATGCCAAAAAAGAGGGAAAGAAAAGGAAAATCAGTTTCTGCAGCGGCAATGCAAACTTTTCTGTGGCACCCACTTCCATAAGGGAATTTTAAATTAGGCAAGAATTTCTTAAAGAAAAAGGTGCAATGAAAAGTTAATCAGTAACTATCTCAAAGCACTAGTACTCCATTTAAGTAAGTAAAGATCAAAAGTGTGCAACTGGGTCATCGAGATCATACACGCCCACTCTAGAAATATGTGAAAGGAAGCACTACAAACAACTTTTCGTTCTGGTCATTACAGCACATAAAGGAACAAAAATTAAAATACAGTAACATAGATTTCAAATGGGTTGTTAATAAACTGCATTTAGCAAACCAAAAAACTAATCTTTTTAACAACAAAAAAACCAACTAATCAGAAAAAAAGAGAGAGACCCACAACACTGTCCACTTAAAGCAAGACTCTTTGAATTCATATGACAACTCCATCACAAGAAATGATAATAAAATGAAAACAAAACACAGAACCATCCATAACAAACTGATTCTTATAAAAGCACAATGAAATTACAAAAAAATGTCTACAAAATGTGAATGCTTGACATATAAGATGGGGACGAGACTGACCCAGATCATGGTGATACTCATATGGGTTCCTCATCATCCTCTTCATAGCTGTGTTGTACTCCTCGATCGTGTTCTTGGAATTGGAGGGTCTGCTGCTTGTGGGGTTCTTTTCAATTCCACAAGAAACTTTGTTCAATTTGAAGGAATCATTGGAAACCATGAAACAATTGCATGGAGATTTCTTAATCTTCTTCAAAAAGACATCATTTTCAAAAGGAGCTATGAAGACTGAACCAAAACAACTGTTGCCAACACTCGCCATTTCTCTCCAGCTTCTTTCCCCGTCTTCTCCCTGTTAGTTTGGAAATCAGAAATTTATACCATACAAGTAATCTGTCCAAAATGCCCTTGGCCTGCACTCAAATTCCCAATGTGAGGCCAGTGAATCTTCCAAGTTCCCAAGATTAATTTTTCTTATGCAACAGATTGATTTAGGATCAGAAAATCAGGTTGCCCATGGACCATATTATTGGTTCACTAAAATCCAACCTTTTTAGTAAACTATTTTGGCATGTGGTTTTCACTTTTCAAGAAGTTTAGACCACTTTTCAAAGACTTCACCTTTTGTCTACAGCCAGCCATGAATGGTTTCATTTTCTAATTTTCTGAACTTTTGTTTGCAGTTGATAAAGTGTACCTTCTCTCCTTCTAGTGGCAAATATTTAGGCTTATTAGAACAGTAGCCTTTTCCTCTGTTTTGGGTCAACAACAAGAACACATATTCTTTGCCGATCTGCATCCGACTATCAAATAGTGGAGGCGTGAAACAGGCCGTATCGGGTTGTTGTAATTTGATTATAAATACACAAGAAACATATTAAATATGATTAAATAATTAATCATGGGTTAGAGACCATCAAATTGTTGCCAGACAAACTCAAAAAACGTATCTAACAAAACTAAACTGGTGTCATTTCACATGAGAACCTGCATACGTGTACACTGCTGTGGCTACAAACATCAAATCATATTCTTATTTGTCTCTTGGGTTTATTGCCTTGATTGTGTTTGAATAAAAACTCCAAAACATGGCTTTTTAGGATCAGAAGACACCTGCACCATGGTTGATGTTTCATGTCAGATCAACACTCAGGCAAGCATATGTTCTCAACCCAACTTTGCTTCTCTCTAGCTTTTCTACTTTTTCTAGTTTTCACTGCAGAATTATGTTTATCATGAGGATTAGTAGCAAAAAGAATATTGATCATCTGTCAAATTTTCAGCTAAACCAGCCAATCATCTATCAAATTCCTGCCCATGTACGATCGTACGCGTAATCCAAGTCTCAATTATTTGTACACAGAAAGAAAAGAAAAAAAAAACCAAAACAAAAAGTGGGGGATTAATGCTCTTGTTGTGAGTTTGGTTTGATGCATACTTTAGGATCAATCAGTTAAATCCCCACTCAAACAACACAAGGACAGGTGTTTGGTCTTTGGTTAGTAATAAAATCCCCCACTAAACTCTGCCTGCTTGATTTAGATGGTCCCCTTGAAGGAACATTGTGAGTTGAGTTGTGGCTTTCATTATCATAGATAGAGGCCAATTAGCCAAACCAGAAAATACTAAACCAGAATTTTCGAGTCCTTTAAGCCCATCCCACCACACTCATTTAAATTTAAACTCAACCTGGAGATGAGAATATCACTTGTTATACCGAATCTGAAGTTGATTTTCACCTGTCCTGGTTGAATGGCAAGTGCCATTATTTGCTTCATTTTAGTATACTTTATGTCATTAATCTTATCTTGTGGCATGAAAAAAAAAAGAAGCTTACTTTATGGCTTATGCGCAACCTCTTTTTCTATTTGTTTAACAGATTTATTAGCAGAACCAATTACAAAGAAGAACATATCAAAAGGTATGGATTGCAGAAAGGCAAAATACATATCTGGTCACACAACTATATATACATAATTATATTATCTTTCACAAAAAAATGTAACTATGGAATGCTACTACTTGGCCATCCTGCTGTAGTATTCTATAATTTCTCGTAACGATGAAGAAAAAAGACAAATAGATAAGGTCTTATTACTGTGTTTGTTAAGATAAAAAGTTCCAATTGGTAATACATAATACAAACAAATAGATATTTATCCCCACCCCCACCCCCACCAAAAGCCCCCAAAAAAGAAAGACAATATGTAAGTATGTACATTTTCTATGAACCCATATCCCCAATTTTCCTATATTGAAAATTGAAAAATTAAACCTCAATTTCAAGCACTTTTGCAGTTGGGTTTTCTCCTCTAATTTGCTCGTGTGCCCCATTGACCCCAACACCTCCTTCTCCCTTTACAATCCCAAGTTTCACAAAAAGTTCATGGCCCCAATCCCATATGTGCAGCACAATGAAAGTCCCAATTCCACCAATGAGCCCGTAGGCTATTGAGTAAGTCAACGGCATCAGTATCAACGTCACAAAGGCTGGGATTGCCTGTCGCATGTCGTCCCATTCAATCTCCACCACTGACTTCATCATCAGCACCCCAACCAAGATCAACGGCGGGCCCACTGCCCAAGCTGGAATTGAAGCCAATAACGGCGTGAAGAAAAACGCTAAAAAGAAATACCCTGCCACCGTTAGTGCCGTTAGCCCCGTACGTCCCCCCTCCCGTATACCCGTAGATGACTCAATAAATGCCGTTACGGGTGACGTGCCGAGCAAGGACCCCACCACAATTGATGTAGCATCTGACATAAAAGCAAAGTATTGACCTTCGAAATTGCCGTCTTCATCCGCAAAACCAGCGAATCGAGCCATAGAATATAGAGTTCCGGTAGTATCGAGTATATCTACGTATAAAAATGTAATTAGTGCTTCCCAAAAATACCCTTTTCCTATACTTTTGAAGCTCAAGGCCCCGGCCGTACTCTCGATCGTATGTACATCCACGACCTTCTTGAAATACTCATAGGCAGAGTCACCTGCCTCCGTATTTGGAAACGCCGTTACCTCAGTTTTACGGAACCACGAAACGGCCGTTACAAAAACAATGCCGTAAATCATAGCTCCTTTAACATTTTTCACCAAACAATACGCAATGATTATGAAGCCAACGACGCCGAGCCAAAACGTCGGGCTTTCCATTCGGTCACGGAGACACAAAATATCGCCAGACACCGTTCCGCCCTGAATCAAACTAATGGTGCCGTTAGCGGCCGCTATGACGGGAGCCAACGACGCCCGAGACGAAGCGGGGCAGGCTCCGAGTGTCACTAGCGTCGACGAACTGTACCCGATTAACCCGATTCCCTGGTTGCTTTGCAACCCGATAAAAGCCAAGAAGAGCCCGATACCCGCGGAGGAGCTGATCCGAACCGGCTTCGGAACCAGTTTCGCGAGTTTGGCGCGTAACCCGACTGCCGAGATGAAGAGGAAAATCAAGCCTTCGATGAAGACGGCGGCTAAGGCGCTCTGGTACGAGACATTACCCGACCCGTGAAACCCGACGACTGTGTAAGCGAAATAGGCGTTGGCGCCCATTCCCGGGGCTAAAGCTAGAGGGAGATTAGCGAAAACGCCCATTATGAGACAGCCGATCAGAGAAGAAGCGACGGTGGCGACGATGAGGTCTTTGCGGACCCGGTCTAAGCAGGCGGAGTAGCCCGGGTTGACAGGGTCGAACTTGCAGGAGGGGCCGGGTTGGATGACCCGGAGGTTGGGCCCTGTGCAGTTCTGGAGGGATTGGGTCGGGTCGGAGCAGAGCTGGACGCAATCGGATACGCTGCAGGTGCCGCCGGAGTCGGAGAGGATGGAGGCGTTGACGGCGAGGATGTAAGCCATGGTGAGAAACGTGGCGGTGCCGGCCCGGAGCTCGGTGGTGAAAGTGGAGTTGCGCTCGGCGAGTTTGAAGTGCTTGCCGACTCGGGTTTCGGCAACGTACTTGTTGAGGCGAGTTAAAGGTTTCAAGGGGCGTGGTGGCGGTGGCTCGTGAGGCTCCATGACCATTGAAGAAGTTTGAAGTTTGTGTTGTGTTGCGGGGTTTAAAGAGCTTGAGAGCTTGAGAACTTGGAAGTTTGCTGGTGTTTGCTTAATTCGGTCTATACATGGAGATGGCGACGGTGATGCGGGCGTGGGCTCTGTTGTATGTATGTGTTTTTATATAATAATATGAATATATACATAAATGTAGATAGAGGGAGAGAAGTGGAAGATTAGTAATGCCAAAATGTTATTTGCGTGTGAAGGGAAAGATTCCAAGGGAGAGGGATCTTTTATGCAGTGAAAGGTATCTCCAAAGTTGGAAATTGTATTTCTATTGGATCTTTTTAGTGTTGGTTTTGTGTCTAGAGTTGTGCTAACAATCTCAAGTAACACATGATTGGTTGTTCACTGTGGATGTATCAAATGCTATCATCACTTGCATCAACACTCACCTACGTTTAGAAAAAAAAAAACTATGTAATTTTATTACTGTGCTAATATCTTGTTTTGTCAACAATAATCTCAACTAAATCGCCAATAATGACTTGAACTTCTCTAATGACATCACTTACACAAAAAAAGTCAGGATGGGTATTTGAATTATGGGTATCATATTGAGGATTTCGTCTACATTTACTAGCACATGAGTATCACAATTATTCTTATTCCTAATTACCTAAAAAATTAAGAATTATTTTAGTTAGGGAGTAGTCGATCTAATTCCAACTCATTATTTCTATATTCATAATTTTCTGATTTATGACCTGTCTATTTCAAGTAAACGTATAAATTTCCCAAATAGACTTTGACTAATATATATATTGTATAAATTATAACAATTTTATCTTTTAAAATAAAGTCAAAGCATTCGTTCTTGACAGACGAAAACATAAAAACGTTGATTGCATCTTTCGTCTTTCTTACTAATCATGATGTGAAAGTTGAAGAAAAACTATGCATTGAATTTACCCTTAATTGGTTACCTAATCATGCTCTTTCTTTGAAAGAAATTCCCTAAACATAATCTTGACAGCAACAATCATGGAAATTTTTATTTTTTTTGACATAAACGTTTTTGCCAAAGCATTCATATGTGGTCAAATAGGACGATCATTATCATATATTTATTAAAATGAAATTATGAAGGATAGGGACACTCTTGTTTTGTGAGGTGAGATTAAATTAAAAAACTTTATAAGTAATGCATATGTCACTTCAAAGAAGAACACAATCAATTGTGAGCTGTGGTGTTATTTCTCAACCTGAAATATTGTGACCAGACCAAACCCACCAAGACCCGTAACCAAATTGGTTAAAGTTCAAAGTCAAATATATATATGGTGTTTGTTTTGATTCAACCACTCATTTTGGTTCATAGAATGTGGGAACATGTAACGATAGTGGATGTGGCTGCTGCTGCCGTCCAGTTTCCAAATTTAAAACTGATGATGATCGCAGGTGGAGACAAATAAATAATAAAACCCACAGGTAATGCCTTGAGAGGCAGAAGTTGACTTTTATCAACCAGAGAAAAAATTGCAGTACAAATTGTTCTTCTTGTCTTAATAGTTTAATTAGCATTTTGTTATGAAAACTGCCGCTACTTTGTTGTTTCTGTGTTTTCACACTCGACGTCGACACCACCACTCTCCCTAATAATCATTTCATAATATATTTTTCAAAATATTAAACTGGCTTGGGATTATTCAGGGGGGGTTACCAAAGTGATTGTGGCCTTCCTCTTCCTCTCTGCTTGACACCGAAGATTGAAATTGGAAGGAGAATATTCATAGCTGATACTTATTTTGTTTGTTTTTGTTATTTATTTTAAATCAACGTTAGCGATTAATTAATTGAAACCAAATTACCAATCGGGATCAACCTTAATTATCAGCATAAGAACTTCCGTCTGCCTCTGTGTGTTGTGTGCTTAAAGTTATGATGCAACTTGCGCAGCTGGAGCGAGTATATATATATAGAAAGCTTGGGGTCAAACTGCAATAATTCCCACCTTTCAAGGATCTAATAGTGGATTCCACGTAAGATTATTTTTTTGGTAACCTCTTATTCTAACCAAGCTGTTAATCAGTAAAACCCGTCTGTCAATTTTGAACTATTCAACCAAATTAATGTTTTCTTAACAGTGTACAAGTGATGTTAAAGATAGTCAGAGTCAGTGAATCGTTAATGAAAATGAATTTCACAATTTTATAATTGATAACAACTAAATAAATTTCATAACTTTATAATTGATGACAACTAATTACACACGCATAAGCGACTATTGTAAATACGCATTTGAACTGATTTTTTGTTCTTTCTTATCTAGATAGAGGGCCTAATAGTCGAATTACTGTGATATCTTCCGTACGTGTTCATGCAAAGTTGGGTGACTATCTATCATGATTCATGAGAGTCATTAATTCTGGCCAATTGTCAAAGTTTGAGAGGCCCCAGAGGCCCCAAACCCACCATATATAGTAATTAATTAAAAGAAATTTGATGAACATATTCATAAATTCAAGCAAGTGTGTAAAGCTCTTCAATTATTGAGTGACAACTTCACGAGAGCGGTGTCCTTGTTGGTGAAGGCACAGTAGTTTTCAGAATTGAATGCCATATCTACTTCCATGGACACTTACTCAGACAGGATATGGGCAAGAAAAGAAGACTCTCTGATCATATCAGAAATTGCACAGCAGCTCACAGACATGTATGTATTATAAATAAATATATATATATATATGCCAAAAATCAACATAGTAAATGAAAATGGGGCTCAAAGTTGTTCGAGTTAGGTATGTGCTTTAAAATGTGCCTATAAATTTGCAGGCTTTTTTGTTCCAGGAGAATTAAAGAGGAGAAAAGAAAGAAAGAAACCCAAGAAGAAGCTGCCATGCCAGCTATTTGGTGTTGAAAAAACAGACACCATTCAGAAAAAGAAATTGCGCCCTTCTTTTTCCATGCCAAACCGACCTACCTGTTCCGTGATGACTTTTTTTTTTCCCACCAGCAAATCATATTTACCTGCTGCCATTGTAATTATAATATTATTAATGAATCAGCTGGTTTTTAAGCAATGTGATCAGTCGTGCCTCTTCAGCTGGATGCCATTATTTATCTGCTTTCTGTGAGAGGGAATTATAATCAAATCATGGTAATGTAAAATTTTCCTTTAGATGATTATGACAAGCACAAAGGGATAAATCCTTGAGGGATTCGGATTAAGCAGGAATTGGCCACCGCGCCCCCCACCATGAGGAACTTTTTAAAGTCCAGAAAAGTAATAATCATATGTTATATATCATTTAAGACAAAGTTTCTTTCTTGTATAAGTTAAACCGACAATGATGGAGGACATATTTGAGAAGGGTTTTAATTAGTTTTAGAAAAATGGCATCTCATATTATCATTAGGTTTGCTGGACCCGCAATTTGCCCCACTTGTATAATCATGTAATCTAGTAGGGTGATGTAAGTTGAATTTCGTGATGATCAAATTTTTTTTTTTTTCCACGATTATTATTTCATCCATATGAATCTTACATGCATCAACAACTGAGAATCATTTATTTACCAAATCGAGCGTAATATCTAACTTTTGCATTGTTTAAAGCAAATCCATAATTAAGTGGGATATGCTTAGTGTAAGAAACATTTCTTATTCCCTAATGATAGGATTTTTCACTGAATCCCCAACCAATTTCGACAAAAATAAAAAACAATGCACTAATAACACTTGGTATTGGGCCCACGATTTCCTTAGTGTGGCACTATTTTTTGATTCATCCATAGTGTGAGACTTTTGAATGGCCAAGAAGAAGGTAAGAAGCTTTTTTCTTTTTCTTTTTATTTTTATTTTTTGGCATTCCACAGTCCACATACATTTCCATATATATATATATATATATATATATATATATATATATATATATTTCTTTGAAAGCATGCAGGACAAAGCTCTTTCGGCTTTCCTTTGGTTAGTGAAAGGTGATTTGATGTTGAAGTACAAGTTGCTTCAAATATCCCAATCTCTCAAATCCCATATGTTGCTTCCAGCCATCCAAAAGATCCAAACTTTTTTTCTTCCTCTCCACATATATCTCATGAATATATAATGTATATGTTAGGACTTAATTTGGACTTTTCTTGAGCAAAAATTGTATGTAATTCTAATCCTAACTTTTTCTTTTGCTAAATCCACCTTTGGGATTGGGGTTCCTTCTTGTAATTGAACCCCACAATTTGTCTACAAAGGTAATTAACAACAAACGGAAATCCAAAAACACCATTAGAAAACCTTAATATATATATTAGTCACTGTTCAACTTTGAAGTTGAAAAGGATTTGACATAGTATGTGATCGAGAGAGAGAGAGAGAGAGAGAGAGAGAGAGAGAGAGAGAGGTTGCTTTTCCTTTGAATTGAATGTATAATGAAGGCGGCATTGGTTTGCTTGGCAAAGACGTAGGCTTTCTCATGGTCGCCTATAATATCTTCAAAATGGTAAGCGTGAAAGTTACATGGATGACATGACAACCAATAGAATAAGGATAAGGAAACAAAACCCTTACAAACGTGAATTATCCACTCAAAACTATCCCATTAATTATATATTAAAGTGGTAGAGCCCATCTCTAAGGCATATCACACTAGGCAACTCAAGTTTCATGCGTCTTATCTACTGTATTATATATTTCTAAGTGTCCCATTTTTAATATGCAGTGTATAATTGTAGATATTGGTTTAGCTAAATTGATTAGAGAGGATGTGCTTTCCATTTTGCACCCGAATTCGAATACTCATTTTCGTACTTTAGATTAGATTAAAATAGAATATATTCAATATATAATTAAATTACAATATTTTTTCCACGGGCCAAATTAAAAGGCAAAGAAAAAAAGAAAAGAGTATGGTGCATGTGATATGTATTATATAGCTTTATCAAGTGGAGATGGAACCCCTTATGGCTTATGAGGTGGGGACAATTTAGGATGGTTATGATACATACCATCTCTTTCTTCTGTCTTCTTTGTCGATCTTCAATGGGACAGTGGAGAACCAATCTTGTTTCTTTTACCATTTTCTTATATTTGTGGAAATCATGTGGGCTCTCTCTCATCATTGCCCTTGAAACGCTTCTAATACTAATAAAAAGTTTTTCATTATATCTTCCCCTCTAATCTCCAACCCCAAACCTAAACTTTTATGCATTATTTTTCAACACTAATTAAATTAAATTAAACAATTCAGAATCGGAATTTGAATTATGAGTCAAATCCCTGTGGGTTGCCAGCAGCATTACCTGCCCTTTGATTCCACCAAATTCGAAGGAGGGGGTCACGTGGCCAAGCATGTGTTGGCCCATCCCAAGCCGATGATTCTTGTTGACCAGATTCTGATGATTAACCAATTAAAAATGGTTGGTTTTTAAGGTCTTGGAATTTAGGGGTGGCAAAACTAAAATAGAAATATGCTTCACAATGTCGTGCATTTTTTTTTCCTTTCTTTTTTGTGCATCTTGCTTAATTGGGTGCCATGCAGGTGCAGCAATCAGATGGAATATGCTAACATGGGTTCATGCCAGCTGCTCCAAATGATGATGATGATAAAAAGTCGGATACCTTTATCATGACAAGTGACTCAAATATTTTTTTTTTTTGGTTGTGTGGATAAAGATGTGTAAAATGGATATGTTTTGTCACTAGCCATTTCAATACAATTCATGGCTTGAGCCAAAAAAAGTTAAGAGCCTAGCCAAACCTATCCAGGGCTTTGCGTATGGTGATAAAGAATCTGAGACCCGAATAGGGAAAATACTTTCTTCCTTCCCTTGTAAGTAGGAACTTCCACATTTCTGCTATTGACAGGAAGATCTCTTTATTGGGAAGTAGGCAAGAAGTATTGCCCAAATAGTTGAGTCCACCTGATGGGTCTGAATTTGTGATGAAGGTTAGCGTGTTGTTCTTATCAGTAGCAGCTTATAAACTTTGCCATGGTTTCCAAATATTGTATGGGAAATGCAGAAAATGTACATATGAAGATTGTGTTTATATTGAGCTCAGGTATAAGCTTTGATATTTTGTTAAAGCTTAGACTGATAAAAGGGAAGATTTTAGGCCTCACTCATAATAATATTTGACTTAAAGCTTGCAGTTTCAATTGAGGCCAGATATAATAATAATATATCACAGTAAAACAAAACTTCAAAATTAGAAAAGCTTTAGATCACTCAAGAATAGTGAGATATATCACACTTGGGAAGAATGCTGCTGTTGTTGTTTTGTTACTGTTTCTCCTCACCTTGCCATGCCCACACAATATCTTTGAGAGCTGGTCTTATATCCTCTTTCAGTATCTTCTTAAATTCCAATGTATCACCATTGGATTTCTTCATCTCAACTAGATGAAAGGATGGCGTGAACTCAAAAATTTCAGTCTCTATGGACAATGCCCCCTTCCTGCCATCCTTGGATTTCTCCAATTTCAATAACCCTCCATCCTTGTTTACTTTCAGCCTCAGCTGCTGGGCAATGTCCTCCAGCTTAGATATAATTGATGAGGCAGACTGCACAGATGTGAACTGTGCTTCTTTCTTTGTATCTTTTCCCATAAACAAACCAGACAAATCAAATCCACTTGAAAGAGAGATGATATCAAAAGCATTCAAATTGGTAGGTCTGGCCAACTCTTGCTTTGCCTCAGTATTATGATCACTACTGTCACAATTATCAAATGCTGCATCAACATCCACCAAAGCCGGTTTTTCAACTTCTGTTATAGTTGTAATGGATTTGGAGCTGAACCCTTTTCTAAACCAAGGACTTTCCATTATGTTTGAAATGAGAATCCTTTTATTTGGGTTGGGGTTGAGGATTCTTGACAGAAGCTTGCGCACTTCAACTGAAAACCAACTGGGGCATTTATACTCGGCTTTGCCTATTTTCTTATACATTTGTATAAGATTTGTATCATGGAATGGCAGGCAACCAGCCAATAGTACATATAAGATCACCCCACAAGACCAAATGTCAGCTTTTTCACCATCATAGGCTTTTCTACCTACAACTTCAGGAGCTACATAGGCAGGAGTTCCACAAGTTGTGTGCAGTAGGCCATCTTGCCTCTTAGATTCAGCAAGGGCACTCAACCCAAAATCTGATATCTTTAATGTTCCATTTTCATCTAACAGCAAGTTCTCCGGCTTCAAATCGCGGTGATAAACACCTCTGCTGTGGCAAAAATCAACAGCACTGATCAGCTGCTGAAAATACATCCTTGCCATGTCCTCCTTGAGCCTTCCTTTTGATACCTTGTGAAAAAGCTCACCACCTTTGACATATTCCAAAACAAAGTAGATCTTGGTTTTGGTAGCCATGACCTCATAAAGCTGCACTATGTTTGGGTGTTTAACCAATCTCATAACAGATATCTCTCTTTTAGTTTGATCAGTTAGGCCAACTTTCGTAACCTTCTCTTTGTTAATTACCTTAATGGCTACATTCTGGCCAGTTTGGAGGTGCCTAGCATGATAAACCTTAGCAAAGTTTCCTTGGCCTAACAGTCTCCCAATCTCATACTTTTGCATCAACACCTTACCCTTATTTTCCATTCCAAATCTTTTAACTCTAATTAATACACAACAACAATACTAATAATAATGTGCTATATATCCTGCTACTATGAGAAATTTTACTCACAGGCAAGAGCGCCATTCAACGCATCAGAAACTCTCTTTGCGGCTTCAATTTGCAATATTTGGACCCTGATCTCAGTTTCACTGTGTGTTTAGGATCCAACCTCATCGAGAATGTACAAGGGCAGGCCAGAGTGAAATCTATTTCAAAGGGTTTGATGAAAGAAAAGCACATCTTTTTGCATTCCTCGATGGCTGTATTTTGCACTGCATGAGAAAACGAAGAGCCCAGCAGGAAAATGATTAAGGTTTCCCAAAAGAAAGTACCAGAACAATCCTTATAACAATAAACACATAGATATGCTAATGCTTATCATTCTGAGACTAACAATCAATAAGAAGGAAGTTCCACATTCTATCATTTTTTTTTTACTGAAAACCTTGTCATCTAATTCATCAACCAAAAATTCAGATACACCACACTAACCAGAGGGATATATCAAAACTAAGGTAAAAGTTACTTTGCCTATATAGAACTCAATGCAAGTTCCTCAAGATCATCAAAATTAAGCAATCAAACAAAGCAAATCTTAAAATTAAATTGCTGATCATCAAACAAATTCTCCTACGGATCATCGAAATCCATATACGCAATCTGTATTCGGCCAGGCACAACAAATCAATGTATATGAAAACAGAGTGAAGAGCTCAAGTCAAGAAATAAACCTCTTAATTAGCTTTTTTCAGAACGGAGAAGATGCTGATACAAAACTGAGGAAAGTTTCCAAGCCACAACCAAAGAAAGAGAGAAAGGAAGAAAACTAAGAAACGCAAATCTATACACAAGTCATCTCTATAATTCCAAGAACATGGGACAACGTTAATGTTTGCATATCGTGACACATATTTTTGATAAAGTTAAAGCAGTCAAATATACTGAAAGACAAAAGAACAAACAACAATGGCAAAAAATCAAAGGGAAGAAAAAGAAAGTGAAGAGGTTACCTTTGAGGAGAAGACACAAAGCCTCCACAGGATCTGAACGTTGGAAGGAAAGAGAGATAGAAATGAGAGGATACAAAAAGCAATGTGTTACAAACGTTATGGGCCGTTTGTATATTCCTCTAAATTCGTATTGAAGTTGTTAAGGAAGGTCGGTCTATCTACGTCTGTCACCATGCCTTCTTGTTGTACTACCTTAGTTAGAACTCGGAAACCAACCAAATTGTGACAGCTCGCTCGAGGCCCCCGCCGGTTGGTTTATAGTTTGTCTACTCATTTTAAATAAAATTGTATTTTATTTTACAAGGCTGATAATTAAACTAATTAACAATTAAATGGCCTTAATCATCATTCTAGAACGTATTTTACTCTTGTATGTTTGTTCCTTATAAAGAGTCATGGGCTTCATTGCTGGGATTCGGTGGGATTCGTGACGTTGCGTTGTCTTAATCTTGATGATTAGTGACGGTGGGATTCGGTGTTTGTAAAGTTCATGCTTAATTAGGTTTAATGATTGATCATATTCTCGTGGACCAACCTAGCTAGCAAGAAAAAAATAAATAAATAAGAGGCATGCATGCTTCATGCTCTCCATGCCCCATGGTATAAAATCTTCGACAAATTTCAGATGTTCCACGTTTCAGTGGCTTTTTAGTTCTTAGATGGCTTTGAAAATGACCAAACACCAACCTACCAAAAAGAAGAAAAGGAAGATTTGGACAAACCTATCAGATTTGGACAAGGTTTTATTAAGCAGAAAAGAAAGCTGCTAAAAATGTACCTCAAAAAAAAAAAAAAAAAGGATTGCATTAACTTATTCACCAAGAAAAGAAAGCCCCAAAAAAATTAGCCGGTGCTGATTATTGAAAACTTATTATATAATAGAGATGCACCAACAAGTTCATCATTAGCTGGGGCAAGCTTGGTAGGTGAACAACCAAGCTTATATATACGTGATCTTGAAGTACATGTCAGAGACTATATAATTAAATCTTCTTCACCCAGAATCAAGGAAATGAGTGCTTGCATATATTCGTTGAAAATGCAGTGTAAGATTTCATACACTAATTAGCTGTTAAATCCATAAACAAACGCCACTTGTGTCCCTCTTTAAGGAGTTGCACAGAAAGGCTTTGCATGTCTAAATAGCCTCAATAGAAAAGGAAGGCCTCAACAAATTACAAAGACCAGTATAATTAATTTAACAGGGGATAAAATTGGAACAAAAAGTTACAAAGAAAGGAGCTCAATGAACTAAGCAGAAATTCATTCGATCTAAATAAAATTTTTAGTATCTGATTCCTTTAGCAACCTCAAAGAAATGAGCAACATTCTCCTCAGGTGTACCTACTACAATGCCATGGCCAAGATTCAAAATATGTCTCCCTCTACCAGCTTTCGTCACCGTATCATTTATTCGGCTGGTGATGAACTCCTTTGAACCAAAAAGAACACCAGGATCCACATTACCTTGAACTGCTATATTTGGTCCCAGTCGTCGTCTACCTTCAGCCATATCAACAGTCCAGTCCAAGCTAACTACATCAACACCCGTCAAAGCCAGCCTCTCAAGCAGACCCCCAGATCCACTTGCATAAAGGATTAAAGGGAGATCTGGATGGGTCTCTTTCACACCATCCACAATTTGCTTCAAGTATGGGAGACTGAATTCCTCAAAATCAGCAGGGCTGAGCTCTGTGGCCCATGAGTCAAATATCTGAACAGCTTGAGCTCCACTATCAGCTTGGTATCGAACATACTTTGTCATCGAAGTTGTAAATTTCTGAAGTAATGCATGGAGGACCTGAGGAAAGAACCATAGCTCAACAAAGTTTGTCAACAGGCAGAAAATAGGGGAGAAGACATTAAAAAAGAAAACAAAGGAGATTTTTTGTGGATTAGAAAATGGATATTCACTCCTTCATTAACAATGCAACACTCCCAAAAAACATCAAAAGTACCGGTGAATGTCGCAAGATGGGTTTGAAACCAAAAATTTTCTCACAAAGGGAGTACCCTAGGAGCTACTAACCAAGTTGAAGGTGAAATAATATAAAGGCATTGGATGATGAGAGTCAATTATCATTAGTACAACTATCGTAGAGCAAATTTGGGAAGATGGATGCTACAGGACCTTACTTATTGGCTCTCTCACAATGCATGTAACCATGATGATAAAAAAAAAAAAATGGAAGATAAAAGACCCAAAAAAAAAGTAAAAAGGGGAACGACTTGCATCTAAGTTTCAGGCCTTCAGTCACACCAAAAAAGAACCCAAATAGGAAATGCTGTAACCGGGCTCAATACGCCCCAGTAGGTAGTCAACGGTGTATCACCATGGAAGAGCACTAAAGCACATTTGTATCCAAGCTTACAGACCTCAAGTTACGTAAAACTAGATATGAGCAGCACTAGAATTACCTTCGGTTGAGAGAAGGCTAATCTCTTAATCTTTGTGAAGTGTTTTGATGAACCACCTTCCACCACATACGATGCAAGGGTAAAAGGAGCCCCAACAAAACCTAGCACTGCTGCCTGATTATCTACCTGGAAACGTAAAGATATGGGTGAGGATTCCAAAGGTTATAATGCTGGCTGTAGCAGAGTACACCTTTTCAAATTTCATGAAATAAAATGAGTACCTTTATAAAGCTTCAAAATGTAAACTACATAATAAACTAATAATGAGATTTAAAACATCCAGTTAGACAAGTGAAACAAGAGAAGGTTGTTAGTAACTGTCTATGTAAAAAAATTTCATGTTCTTTACTTCAAAGTCTCCAAGGTAGCATTTAGGACAGATTGCCATGGTCTGTAGCGTTAAATCTTCCAGGATCCTTTCTAACATAATATTGTAAAGCTCTAATGGATCTCTGGACAATTTTGGAAAAGACTCTGGTCTCTCTTCCAAATACCATGTGAGATTTTTTTTTTTCCTTTGATCCTTCTCATCAGAAAAATTATTGACACCATATCAGCAAAGATGCTAAATTTAGTGATTTATACATATTGGCTCTAGTTCACAGTGAAATCATAAAGATATAAAATGTTTGAAATCAATAGGGGGGCATAGAGTTAGACCTCTTTTCGCAAGATTGTCAATGCTTCCCCAACATATGGAACTGACTCTTGAGGAACAAATTCTCTTACTTGATCAACATCCTCAGCTGTATGCAGAGGATCAAATATTACAGGACCCCTGCCTTTTACAATGTCAAATGGTATATTCATCCCGGAGAGAGGAGTAAGAATGTCAGAGAATAAAATGACCTGTCACAAACATGAGAGACTTGTGAGAAAAAGAAACACGTAACAAAACTACAAAATGTAAGTGGCTAAACTGGAAAACAACCAACGATGAATCCCAGAGTGGCATCTTACTCCGTCAGGCTTGAAAACCTTCCAGGGCTGTAGAGAAATTTCGACAATAAGGTCAACATTTTCAGACCTTTCCCGAAATGACGGATACCTCTCGCAGAGAGTTTGATAACTCTGTCATATCATATACAAATGCTGAAATAAGTTAGTGAACGTATCTAAGCAGAAGAGAAGTAGCCACTCCAGTCTTAGGCCTTACAAGAGCTAAGAAATAATTAACAGAGAATGAGATAGCAATATATATATATATATATATAAATAATGAACCTGCCTTCATGTACCTCCCTGCTTGCCTCATGAGCCAAACTGGGGGCCTTTCAACATCGTCCCCACGAACCGCATTGAGCAAAAGCGGCTCAGCAACAGAGGTAACTTTGGGTTCTGCCACACTCCCTGAATCAAATACACATGAATTACAATGTGAAGGACAAAATGAGTATCTGGGAGAGACATTGAGACAAGAGGGCAAAATTCAAACTTGGCAAGCATACGATTGTGTGCTAAATAAAAGAACCAAATTGGAACAGACCCAACATCAATTAGACCATTTCCTACAAAACCCAGGTCGTAGCTTTCAAATTAAGCATGGAAACGACGCCGTGTTATTGAATTACCTCCGAGTGCACAGAGGAGCTTAGGCTTGGAGGCGCATCTGGATCTTCGTGTAAAGGAAGGCGAGGAGGGAACAGAGAAGGAAGCTATGGAGCCGTAGCTGTGAATGCAGGACATGTTTGGATGCGAAGATAATTAATTGGTCCCTCTCTAACTCCAAGCTCTTTGCATCTCTCTCTCTCTTCTCAGCGAAGATGGAAAAGGGAGAATAAGTCTGTCAGAGGAGGATGACAATAACGATAAGGGGATTTCCACACCGGTGCTGATTTTTGCCATGTCACCACCACTCCAACAGTCAACGGTAACGACAATGAAGCGCTTCAACAACTGTCGTTTATTCATCCTATGACGACGTGTCGTTGCTTACAAATTATAATACAAACAAATTTAATCCATTGAAAATTGAGGTCCCCAGCCTTATCCAATATCAAGGAACGAAATTTTGAGGCCAACCTTACCTCATAGAAACTTTGCTCTTGTATTTTGAAAGCGAAAGCAGATTGAAACATGTGTTTCCAATAATCAAATTCACTTCCCAATTATAAATTATAACAATCGGCCATTGATTATTTATTGGAGTTCTAAGATTTAAATACTGAGACGTCAATGGAAGCGTTTTTTTTTTATATTTAATTTTTGTGTGTATAACATCAGAAATGAGCTTTTCACTATAATAACTGTATATCAAAGACGAAAAAAAGAAAAAAAAATTACGAGATCAGGTACAAACGAAGAAAAAAGAAAGGAAAGCAGATGATCAGCTGCTAGATTACAAGATGGGGAGAGAATTAGAAGAAGAGAAAAAAGAATTCAGAAAATAGTATCTATTGTAAGCTTCCTCTTTGGTGGAGATTTTTCTATAACCTGCTTTTGTAAGTCCATGAATGTAGAACCCTTGTTTGCAAATAGTCTTCGGAGATTGATCACTGAAAGTTCATTAAAACTAGCAACTGCAAGATCCGCCTGAACCAGGTCATACCTGCGTGTGCCACAATCAATCTCGATCAGGATATACAGTACAATGTGTTCGTACATAGTTAAGGAGTACTTCAATGTATGCGTATTTGAATGTGTATCCGTAGGTGTATTCTATATTCATGGGACATCTAAACAGTGCTATCAAGGGTGAAGAGGATGAGAATACATACGCAGGGTGGGCGCCGATCAATGCCACCGCCATCATTGTACAGTTGTGGGCAGCAGCTATACCTCTAGGCTCATCCTCAAACACTACACACTTCGATGGTTTTCGGTCCAGCTGCAAGTGGAATAATAGATTGGGTTAGAGAATGATCCCAAGAAAATTAATTGTATTGTCGTATACAATAACATGTGAAGATACAGACTGATTCCAGACAGAGTCTGACTTGAGTGGAGAGCTGACCTTTATGGTGACACTAGAAGTACATATTTATTCACTAGTAATAGTAAGTTGCAGGAAATACCTTCATAGCTGCAGAAAGAAACCTATGAGCTATTGAATCCATTCCATCTTCCTCTGTCACAATTGCCTGTAACCCACAATGACAACAATCAGGTACGGTGTGTGATGTAAGTGGAATTAACAGAAATCCATCACCATGGGGTTATCATTCACATCTCTCAATGGGAAATTACAAATCACAAGTTCCGCTGGGGTTTGGTTATAAAGCACTCAACTCTGTTGTAATTTCCGTTGGAAAGTTTTGTGTAATTCAAAAGTACACCAACCTGGAAATACTTCTTGAGTTCCATTCGTTCTAGGGCTTCTGTCATGTTTATCCGATCAAGACTTGAAACTACAGCACAAGGGATACGAGCTGTGGATACAGCATCTAGCCATTCCTTGAGCCCCTCTACAGGTTTACTAAGCTGGAAAAGGAAAAAGTACATAACATCAGTAGTTGCATGTAAGAGACAAACCTTAAATAAATTATAAACAGCTTAACGCTCACCCTGAGAAGATTATCATAATATAGCTGTGAAAACCTTAACGCCAATCTATCTAGTTCTCCTTCTGCTTCATCCCAGAGTAAAAGCTGAAAGTTTTTGGAGACTTATGAGGTGCATCCGATATGAGTATCCAGTGTGATGGTTTATAGGAAATTAACCATAAATTTTACTAGACTAGAAATAGAAAAATGCAAGCAACCACCACAAGTTATAGATAAAGAAAGTTGAATTGCAGGAACGGTATTTAATCCCAAAATGCTTTAATTGGTCATTATTAAAAATAATTTTTTATTTTCTTCATGAGTTATGAAGAAAAATATCATAGAAAATGCAACAATGCATCAGAGAAAAAGAATTCAAAGAGATAAATTATTGACATAATAGCTAGACTACTCAACAGAGATACCTCAGGAGCAAGACATTCACTTGGAATGTCTTAATCATATGGTTCCTGATCAATATTGCTTTTGCCAAGGATCATAACCTTCTCAAAGATGGAGCTACACTTTTTAAAATCTTGCCAAATTTAACATAATTTACTGGGAACCAAAACTTGCAGTCTAATGCTCCATTTTGTTTGTACAGAATTGCTTTATTAAAAGCAGCTCTAAAACCCCATTGTCTCTTAAATTCTCTATACTCAATAATTTTTTATCTAGACAATCAGAGTTTGTAGAAATATTACTGTCTAATAAGAGATGCATTTACTAGTCAAAACACTGCATCTTATCTGACTATTTAGATAACCACAAATCCTTAAATGAACACTAATCCCAAACCTTATGCAACACATGATCAGCACCTGCATAAAGCATTCGTCCTTGCACATCCGCATCTTCAGGAATTTCCTTTCCTGACAAAGAATAAAAGATTTAGGAACAAAAGAAAGTATATAATCAGAAACAACTGCTAATGAAACTAAAGACAGTCAGGATAATCTCGAATATCTTAGCCTCCGGGCTTTGAAAAAAAAAGAGTTTTAGAAGCACACAAAACAGATGGAAAACCAGTTCAGCATTTTATCCAACATTGAGAATGCACTGAAAGGCCTGCCATGGGCTATAAAAGGGAAGAAATGGTTGCATACCCTCTTCTGAGGCAAGTTGCTTCCAAGAATTTAATTTCAATGTTCGAGTATCAGCCTGAAACACATAATTTACACATTTAAATCTTTTTCTTGATGATTTTGGCATATCATTTCTAACCACCAAAACTTCAAAACATATAGCTAATGAGTGTTTTTTTTTTTCTTTCAAAGTATAGCTAATGAGTGTTACAAAAACTTACCACAACATTGTCAAAAGAGAAAATAAGACCATACGCTTCATCAGGTTTCATGGCATATCGTATACGTTGAAGAAAACCTTCTTGGAGTCTGTCGTTCAAAAAATCCTACTCAAAATAAGAATTAACACTAGTAAGTTCTTGCCTATGCTCTAAGAGAGCCAGAAAGTATAACCAGTAAAAAAATTTGACAGAACATCATAAAAAACAATTTGGCTGATATACATATACCCCCATATCCTTACCACATCAACCTTGAGAGGCCCATCTGGTCTAAAAGTCTCAAAACCTTCTCCATATTCAGCTCCAATTGCCTGAAACGCCAAAAAAGAGAAGGAAAAACATTAAGCTCATCAAAATCACCTATCCTTTTCTTTTCTTTTTCTGAAGAACAAAAACAAAACCCAGAAACTCTGGTTCACCAATATTTTCCACACACACACAAACAAAAAGAAGCAAACTTACAATTAAAAACCGAAACTTTTCAAGCTCAGCTTTCACAACGTACACAAATACCCAATAAATAAAGAAAACATTAGAAGGGGAACAATCAGTACCTCTTGCATGAAAAGCTTGTTGGGTGTGACGGAAAACCCATTAACAGAGCCGTTTTCGTTGAACCCACAAGCACTCCTTACCCACCGGGCATGCTTAGCCAGGTTCAAACGCTTCAGTGTCTGTGAATTAGAAGCAATCAACAGCCAAATTAAAACACGAAAATTACAGAAGATAGAGAAAGGCATACCAAGAATCTGAGCTTGGAAGGGAACGAAGAGTGTGGATGAAGAGATGGGGATCGCCCGAGAAGAAGCAAAGATGAGCTTCTGAAATTGCTGCAAGCACAGTCCATCAGAGATGAATACAGAGCCTCCAAGCCCTGCTAGAGAAGTTGCTTTACTTCGAATTTTTTTATTTTATTTTAAATATATAATTATTTTCTCTTCTTTTTCTTTTTTGGAGTAAAATTTTGTGAAAATCTTTTCTTGATGGGGTGCTCGTTTGAGATTGCTATGAAGTCCACGTGACCGTACGTTTTACCTTTCTCAGTGCAAATCACGTGCTATCGGTATCTCAGAGAGAGAGAGAGATCAAATCTGTTTTTTCTTTCTAATGAATATCTCCTTCAACATTTTTTTTTCCTTCTCTTTTATCCTTGATTTTTCAAAGTTTTTCTCTGGCATGAATTATTTAACTGTGCCTCTGTCTTTGCAAAATTGCTAAAATGTGACCAAACTATGCTTTTGTCTTGACTTTTAGATCATAGTCTTAAGTTTGAAACTTCGTGGCACCAATGTGTGTGAGAAAAACCTCCTCTTTCTCTTTCTAACTTTGACAACAACCAAAAAAAAAGGAAAAAAAAGAAAAAAGAAAATGGAAGTACTTGGAATGAAATTGTAGTAACTTATTGAAAATATTAGGATGTTTATAGAATTCCAACACTTTTCATGAGTTATATGAACCTCACAATCCTACAGATGAAAGAGTTTTGGAAAAAATAAATGAATTTTAAAGCATTGTCCAAAGCATAAAAGAGAGTTGGATTTAATGCATGATGCCCTTTTGGGTGAGTGAGGTTAAACATTTACCATATTTCCAAGTAGAAGAAGAGTAGGAGGCCTATGATCAAGAAGGCTTGGGAATGGAGTTAGTTGGATATTAGGTCAATCATACCTCTAATTTAACACCACCGCCCCGCAACCCGCCCGCCCCCCCCCCCTCCTCCTCCTTCTTCTTCTTTTCCCTTATACAATCATGTTACACATGATTTGTAATTAGCAAATAATGGTAATTAGCATACACATATGAAACCAGTAGCAAATAATGGTAATTAGCAAATTAACATGTACTTAATACAATCATAGCCGATGGGTTTTACAGAAAGACTTGAAGCTCTTTTTTCTGGAAGTGCTTGGTGAGACATTTTCCAAAGGATAATATAAACAAAATATCTACTTCTCAAGTATCTCAATCTCACATCAAAAAGTGAAACTTTTTCAATGTTAGAATCCACTCCTACTACTACTATACAATAGCCAAAATGACTTGCCTTTGAGAAAACAGGTAATGGGAAAATAATCTCAGGACGTAGATTTTCCACCATTGCCAATTGGATGCTGGCATCAGCCCAAAATGATCAGCAAAAGAAAAAGAAACCTTAGGGCGATTTCTCAAACTTGAGAGTCTTCAAAAATCATACTCCATTTGCCTGAGGGAAACTCATACCCTATTGGCCTGTATCATGAGGGGATGAAGTTTAGGGAATTAGCAGGACAATGCAGGCTAAGGAAAGAGAGGAATGCAATTTTAGACACAAGCGTACCGAGCGTAGGTCTGCCAGGATCCAGCTCTACCATAGTTGTCCCAAAGCTCATCAGTGCCATCAGAATTCTCATAGTCTCCATAAAACTGTGATTGAACCACATTATATAAACAAACACAAGTTCATGAGCAGACGGGTAGGAAACAATCGGATCCAGAACCAGATAGATAGTTACAAAACCAACCATTAAACCGCAACGTATTCTAAGCCTTAAAGCAAACATACCTCACCAGCCTTCTCATTGTTCCCGGCCATTGCTGAATCTGCCTCATCATCTACCTGCAACCAATGACCTTCTCATTAATTGAATTACTGGAGGAGACTAGGATTAATTATAAGGTCATTAATCATTCTGGAGTATATGGGAAAAAGCAGACTAGGATTTATACACTATAGAGAGCAGAGGATCTAGATGGATTAATATCAAATTGACTACATGGAAATGCAAATATAAGAGGAGGAAAGTCACATTCACATAATACACAACTAGAAAAGAGAAGAAAGCTTTTCTTTCTTATTGCTACCCTGATATCATTAGTTCAGAACAAAACTTGAGCATATGCATTTATGCATGCTATCAACAAAATACATAACAGCAGATTAACAGGTATAAAACATAATGGTCATCATGACCCACAATTGAAATTGGAAACGTTATGAGCACCAAAGGGCATCACAAATGAGCAATTACAGATCATAAAAACAATGGAATTGAAGAAAGAAGAAGGGAATTTTATCGCCTTGTGATTGATGGCGAAACAGTTGGAAATTTTTTTTCCAACTTTAGCGTTACCTTTAGCTTATCATCTGCTTCTTCAAGCAAAGCTTTCTCATAAGCCTTGTCAACCTTTTCAGCTTCAGCAACATATGGTTGCCTCTCCTACCAAAGCAAAAAGTCCAAAAGAAATGTGATAAAAACTCATGGATTCGAAAATTTAACAACTGGGTAGGGTTTATAAAGATAAAAGATTCACTCTTTACCTTCTCGGACATGTTCTTCCATGCCTCAAACCCTTCTCGGTTAATGGCAACCCAATTTCCAGCTTTGCTAGTCTTGGTAAACTCTTTCCTGATAAACCCACAAAATTAAATTCAGCTGAGACTAAGAACAAGTAATAGACGCAATAAAGTAAGTAACTTTATATCTAAAAACTTACATGAAGAAATGAAAAGGTGACATGACTATGAGTTGGTCATAAAAGCTCTGTTTCTGAACATCTAGGCATACGCCCTTGAACCTCTTCACCTTCGGATTGAGATCACACTCGTGCATGCCAGCCAAAGCAATGGGCACCGAAGCCCCACAGGTGTTGCTACAAGCATATCAGAAGAAGCCCAAAATGTCATCCAAATTTAGAAGAGAATTAAATTAAACCCAAAAAAGAAAGGGGGGGGAAAAAAAACATAACGAATTATATGCCATACCACTTTTGAAAAGCACTTCCATCTGCAGCACGAGGGATTCCATGAACCCTCTTCCTGGTCCTTCTCAGATTCGCCATTGAAGCACCACTATGCTCTGCAACTCTGCAACTTCTATTTTTTCAACTATTTTTTTCAGGGAAGATTAAATTTGCATTTATTTTATAGGACTTCCGTAAATTAGTGGAAGACGAGCAGACTGGCGCACTTCCAGTTTTCGATTTACAGCTCATCTAAGATACGCTGCTGGTTAAGTGCGCATACACAATGTATTTTGTGGGCCAACCCACTTGTAATTTTTCGCCACTATGCCGACGTGGTCTGGTCCGTACGGCACAAGCCGTGCACGGTAGCTTAGTACAATTTGGGTTGCTAACTTGCACGCACACATTTTGGGCGGGACGGGACGTTGCTGTAAAATTGAGAAGGGTGCGCGAAAAGAGGAGTAAAAAGTGAAAAACCAAAAAGCGCAATTTCCCGCGGTAACCCCGAATTCGCGCAAAAGTGGAAATGGCGGATTTTTAATGAGAATAGTTAAGTGACTAGTGAAAGCAGAAAGCTTTTTAAAATTTAAGAACGAACATTATTTGGTTACATATACACTAGAGTGATTTATTAAAATATAACAAAAATAATACATACGTGTCAAATTATAATTTATGTTTAAAATGCTCTTTATACATAAGGAGTCAAATATGTTTTAGGAGATAAGTTACGAATGTGATAATAGCAATTGTCCATGTGAGCCTCAAGTATAAGAAAGAAATGATCTTAGTAAAAATTTCATTCCAAATCCATCTCATAATTAAAGTAACAAATCCCAACCCTCACTGCATAGTACAGATTAATAAATCACCTATACAGACAGACACACATTAAAACCACACCTTCAATACGCTAACATAAGCAGAAGCACAACTAAATAAACAAGGAAACTGAATTTGAAACTGTTGGTGCTCAAGGAGTTGCTGTTATTCAATCTAATGTGTCACATTGCGTTCAAAGTTTGTGTCTTTTTCTTACTTGGCTTCGACAGGGGAAGTGATATGTGGATGAAACCGAACTTCTTCCTCTGTGTCAAAAATGGCTTTTGATCATTTCCATCTTTCTCAACTTTTGCAGGAAATGTTAAATCCTCCCTCAGAGCATGAAGCATTTCGCTCAAAGCCACTCGGTGCATTTCGGGGTGGCCACGTTCCATTTCCTTTTTCTCCACAAAATCTTCAGGCAGAACTTGCTTCCTGCTAAGAACATCTCGCATTGAAACTGTTGACCTTAGATGAGGCTTTGGACCCTCATTTACTATGACTGCCTTGTTCATCTCATTCATCGGAGAGTTCCGATTATAATCTGGTGATTGAAAATTGTTTAGGTTCGTGGTGTTATAAGCAGCAGCCTGTTCCTTGTGGTCACGCTCAGGTCCCCAGCTCTGGAGAGCCTCTTGAGCAGCTAGTTGCTTTCTATTCGCAATTTCCACTTTGTTTAGAGCCTCCTCCAAGAATTGTTTACTGTGTTTAACTTCTTCTGTTGCTTCTTTCAGCTTCCTTAGTATGGCCAGTTTAGAAGTATGAGCTTCATCAATTTGGCGCATGGCATCTACTAGCTTCTTCTTGAACCAGCCCTCAGCTTCTTGAGCTTTCAAGTTTAGAGGAGATTTCATTTGAGAACTAATACTCATTTTCTCAGGCTCTGGAAGGACATACCCTGATGAGCCCCCAGAGCTTGTTAGAGACTTGATTTCAGCAAGAGCAACAGCTTCTGCTGCCCTTGCTGCTTCTTCCATCTTTTTAGCTGCAACCCACCTCATTTCAGCAGTCTTCATAATGCTCTTGGCTTGTTCATTCCTTGACATTGCCCCTGATGCTTCGAAGTTCGCAGCTTCTACCATTCTCTTAAATTGCATATGCTCCCTTGAAACACATGCTGAATTCTCAAAGCAAATTTTAGCATTGGTTTCTGCATCATCAGCCATTTGTGTCATCACTTTTATGTTCTTCATCTCCTCCTCCAGCGACGACACCCCTGCAAACTGCGAAGTCAGCTTCTCGCGGGTCTTTTCAAGCAAGTTCTTCTCGTTCTGCATTTTCTTATTCAAAGTTTCAACAGAAGATTGAATCACCCCAAGATCATTGATGGTTTTACCAAGGTTCAGTTTTGCTTGTTTCAACTCCGTCAAGATCAGATCAGGAGAATTGTGGTAGGGACTTGAATTCCCCATCATGTGCTCATGGTTGCTGGCAACATTTCTATGATTCTCCTTGTTCATTTCCTTGACAGCAGGGGATGATGAAAAGTGTTCTTCTGAATGAAAATCTGGTGGTGAGACTACCGTCAAGCATTTCAAGGCTTCTTTCTGCAGCTGCCGCTTTAGCTCTTCGACAATCCTTTTAGTTGTTGCCAGTTCTTCTAGCACATCAAGTGTCTCTAGCTCTTTCACAATCAGATCCTTCTCCAACTCTGCTGCCTGCTCCTCCACCTTCTTCAAGTCAAACTCTTCAACCCCATTCTGCTTAATAATTCAAGAACTAAACATAAACTATCTAGTAGCAGAAATATCACAATTAAATTCGACAGGAAGAAATGTTTTCACAATATAAACATCTCATGGTCTATTTACAAACCTGTTCCACAAGTTGCAAAAATGCATATATATCGAGTTTGAAGCCCCTCTCCGTACATTTACGTGACATTACAATAGCTTAGAATATCAAATTTGTTGCATAAAATTTACTGGTAACTACTATGCATAATTCCCAAGCCAAATTCCTATGTGGCCAAATATTAAATTAGCTTTTGAATTTTTACTCACAACGAAACAAAATTGGTCAAAGAGTCAGATTTTGAACCCCACATAACAAGATAGTACTAGTATTTGAATTCCACTATACTTACATAGTTTTCTCCGAGTTTGTAGAATGGTATCCAAGACCCGCGGCCACCAAAACGGGTCACAGCCTCTTCGACCGACCCGAAAGGCGGGGAAGTATCAATCTCCGCCCTCAAGCCCACCCTCCTTATCCCCGGCGGACTCGGGGACATAGAAGCTCCGTGCCCATGACCTGAACCCGTGCTAAAACGGAAGTCCGACCCGGTCTCGGACCTCATTTCCTTGATGCCAGGTGTCCCCGGAAACGGTTCGGCGGCCATTAAGCAAAAATCCTTCACGACCAGAAGAAGAAGAAGAAGAAGCCTCTGAAATGGAGGATTGGGACAAACCCATCATGGAAAAACCAAACATCCTTCGTCAGGTTTTATGTGGTACCGAGGATGATGGGAGTGTGATGATGATGCTGCTGGTGGGGGACCGAGTCGTGACTCGGTCGGTACAGCCAGGTCCACTCGTCGAGCAAAGGGTGCAGTGGAAAGAAAAGCGCTTTTTGGTTTTGGTTTTCAGTGCGGGTGGAGGAACTGAAGAGATGGGGGTTCTCGTACATGACGTGGCGGAGCGGGAATGGCCGGAGGGAAAGTCAGGTGATTGTCTTTTGACTTTTTATGTGTTTCAGCCAATGAGGGCTCGGTACTACAGTTGATCTGCGGGTGCGAGGTAGGGAATTGATTGACGAGTCTCTTCTGTGCTTTGATTCTGAGCGTGAATTGCGGTCTTTGGGAAAGTCATTGAGTCCCAGTTGCGGTTATGATTGACTTTTTAAAGGCCATGTTTGGTTGGTAAACTTTATGCGATTTTGTTTCACTTTTTTTTATTATGATTTTTGTAAATTAGATCAAAGTGATTTTATTTTTTTTTGCTTTTTGTTGTAAAGTAAAAGTGATTAAAGTGAACAAAAATCACTTATCCACGCCTTCACTTTTTTTTTTTTCTTCCAAATTTAAAGAAGGATACAGCACATGGCACATTATCATAACAATCATGTCTTGTAATATTTTGTAAAAATATAAAGTAAATTATTTTATGCATGGTAAACCCTCAAAACAAGTTGTTTGGACTTAAAGCCCACATTAGATTGGTTTGCTACATTAAAAGCCCATAGAAATAAGGGCTTATTCAAATCATAAGCCCATATTATTAGGTTGGACAGCTGCAAATTAAATCAATAGAGCATCTCCAAAGCTCTCTCAACAAAGAGGAGTTTCTTTACTGAAATTGTAAAGAGGTGTATTGAAATAATGATCCAACTTCCAAGGGGCTAAGCAATATTTGGTAGCAAAAATAACCAAGATGCTTGATGTTGGAGATTCTATGTAAGAATTGAGAAAACGACTCGTAATGACTAACTGTATCAAATATTGTAACATTATAGTTACACGCTTTAAACGTTAAATTATGGGTGAATTAAAAAGTTAAACTAAAAAAAGCCACAGCTCAAAAGCGACTGGCTAAGTAAGTAGCTTTGTAATAAATTTAGTGAGCATTTAGCTGAAAAAATGAGGAATTCCCTTAGAAGACCAAAAGAAGTGATAAACATTTACGTACGTCAACAACAACACAATATCATGAAACACATGCAAACGTCTAATATCATCATAACACCGCTCTAGATGACACATCAACAAATATCTTTTTCTTTCTGTCTTTTTTTTTAAATGCGGTTGGTCTAACATTACTCTATTAATTATGATTCTATCTCTTGGCCACCTATTTTGCGTCCTGCCTGTCTACGCCTCCTTTTCTATTTATTTGCACTACTAAAAAAAGGCCAATAGGCGTTGGGTATTGGTGTCCATAAAAGGGCGTCAATAGTGTCAACAGAAATCCTTGACAAGAAGGAATATACATATATATATATATATTCTATGAGTCACATTTCTATTACATATATATTTTCTTTTCACATGCATGGCTTGTTTTGGACTATTTATGAACTAGCGTTTATTTGAGAGTGTGTTTGGAAGGAGTAGAAGCATTTTTTAGCAACCAAAAGTAGTTCGGATTGTATTTAGCGTAACAATTTAAAAGTGCTTATGGGTGAAAAACAAAAATGCTTTCTAAAAAACTGCATATTAGGTGCTTCTTTTTAAGTGCTTTTTCAAAAAGCATTTGGAATTTAAACAAAATTTTTGACGTTCTACTGATAAAAGAGCATATGAGCATAAGCGCTTCTTAAAAAAACAATCTCAAACGAACAAACGTTTTCTAATAAGTGGTGGTTTATCGTATATTAATACAAAATGGTGGATAACTGTAACACCTCTCGAAAACATGGGTTGCTTGCCTTGATTTGAATATATATATTGCTTGGTCTGAGTTGAGTTCACAACTGATCACAAACAAAACGTTAAATCCTATTACGTACACATAATAAACCTATTAATGACTATTGTTTAACTGCCCAAGAACAAACTGCCGATGATTTCATGCATGCGACCAGACCAGGTCTCCCAACCCCTCCACTAGGGAATGAGAGAGAGCGCAAAGCACATCTTCATTTATTGTTTTTTAGTGGCAAAGGATTGAGACTGGGTTTAAAGCCGTGGGTCATATCCTCTTAAATTAGGGCACACAAACTGGTGGTGGTTGTTGAACATTTTAAATTTCAATTTCAATTAGTGCAGCATTATAATTACTGATTATATACTCATTACAAAGGTGAGCTAGCTAAATTTTGTAACAATTGTTCGTACAAATTTTGATGAATGTTGGGGGACC
Source organism: Prunus dulcis (assembly GCF_902201215.1). Taxonomy (NCBI): domain Eukaryota; kingdom Viridiplantae; phylum Streptophyta; class Magnoliopsida; order Rosales; family Rosaceae; genus Prunus; species Prunus dulcis. The sequence goes on along the minus strand of NC_047651.1, from coordinate 22,795,077 downwards.
ATGTTCACATGTAGAAAGAAAACATCAATTTAATCCATCAAATTACATTTTCTACCACATTTGTCAAAAGCAGTAGTCATATTTTACTAAAGGTTAATTTTTCACATTTATGAGTTAGAATCGCAATTACATAATTATATACCATCGATGTCGCTTAAATATTTATTCTAATCGTATCGAAATAGACACATTATTGTATATAACTGTAACACCTCTCAAAATCCCTACACTCCATAATTAAATAAGAAACAAATGCAAATGAGCATGTTTTTGGAGCCATAGCACCATCTGGCTTCCTCAGCCATTAGAATAACTAATCAAGGACATATGGATCCCGACCAAAACTCATTTATGACACAGCGATCATCTCTAACCAAATCCCACACTTTCTCAACTGTTTTTGTTATGGTGATTTATTCATGGTCCTGCTCAATCCATGTCAAGTCTATCAAACAGCCTCATATATATTATATATTCTTCCAAAATTTATTTATTACCAAAGGTACGAATCACCTAAATAATTTATTTCCTTTAAAAAATAAAAAATAAAAAAATAAAAATTTAAACCCCACTCCCTTTTCAAACCTAGCAGCTAAATAATAATATATTTATAACTGAGGAAACCCTATCTCACAAACTTTTAAACTCCAATAAGTTGATGTCGTATTGAAACAAAATTCCGGAAACCAGCATTTATTGTTTCTGAACAATTTGTATATATATATTTTATGAGCCTACAAATGTGTGGAGCCTTAAAACCCACATACAACTGCTAACGAGTCTAGCAGATATTCTATTTAATTCAAGTAAGCAAATTTCAGCTACCTAGCCTTGCTACCCTGCTTCATCTTCGGATCTTGAATTTTCATCAGATCTGCTTTCTGCTAGCCATGTGAGAGAGAGAGAGAGAGAGCTCAGATAACCAAGGGCAGATTCTGGCAGAGACCCAAAAGGCAGAAGCGGAAGCAGTTGATCATATATTAATCCAAAATGGTGGTTGACAACAAGTACTTGTCCTCGAAGCTTGTCTCCAAGGAAGAAGCCTCCATGGCCAACGCTTCTTGCAGAGTCTACTACGGAGAAGCAGCAGGTGCAATTCCATTCATGTGGGAGTCTCAGCCAGGTACACCCAAGCACCCTTCTTCACAGTCTTCTCTTCCTCCTCTCACACCCCCACCTTCCTATTCCACCACCCAACCAAACTCTAAACGCACCCACAAAATCACCTCCAAATCAAAGTTTCTGGACACCATTTTTCCCAGGCTGAGGTCTTCGAGGAAAATGCTCAAGCCACCCAATTCCATGTCACCACCATCACTGTCCTCCGCATCCTCATCATCCTCATCATGGTCGTCATCATCATCATCATCATCATCATCAAACTACTCATCTTCCTCAGCATCAAGTTTGAGAAACAAAGGGGCCCGCAAATTTTATCACAAGTATGAGGAAGATTATGATGAGCATGATCATCATGAATCAAAATCTGGATCACCTACTTCAACTTTATGTTTTGGTGGGAAATGCAGAGATGCAAATATGAATGGGATCCGAGGCTGCTATTCAATGAAGAACATAAGATTTGGGTTCTTGTCCATTGTTAATCATGAATCTGGCCGAGTTACTAATAATAATGCTTAGAATTAATTTTCTGTGTGTGGTCGTGCTAATTAAATCTTTAATTTTCTTTTTTCTTTTGGGTTTTAGAATTAATCTTAATTCTAGTAGTGTAAGTGGGCGTGTCGAGTGATGTTTATCCATTGATGTCGTCGTATCTTATGATGAAGTGTATAATGCATGGAATTTAATTTTTTATATTTTTGTACATTATTTTACGTTTTACCGTCATATTAATCTCAATTTGTTGGAGTTATAAATCTCAGTTGTCTACGAAGAGCTGTAGACGACGTAACTTTTCAGTCAATGTCATGTTGATTTGGGCCGGCACTTAAATTATTGAGTGTAATTAATGTATAAACTGGTAACATAAAGAAAAGTAAAGAGAGTATCTTTTGTTAGTTTGATATGAAGATGAGATATATCCCATTTATTTCCACTTTTAGCAGCGCCCGTTTAAGTAGATAGAAGATACATGCAGGTGCAGTCGTTGGTGCCTTCAATGCAACAGGAATCGGATGCATACACGTGAGAATAAAGGAGACCTACAACAACTCAATTACCCTAACAACTCAATTCATGTTCAAAAAAGGAGCTATACCTAACAATGGCATCTTGTCTAAATAAATAAATTGTGGCATTTTGATGGAAGAGGTTTTAAGTTTGAATTCCTTATTCTGTTTAATAAAAGATATTTTAATGTTGGAAGAGATTCTTCAGTCTCGATTGATGATCCACAACTGTGTATGTATTCCGTTTTATAGTTTTCACCCCATCCTCTTTTAGTAATACCAAATTTAACTTTCTATATAATTAAAGAAAGAGAGCTAAGGTTAAGGTTTATTTGTATTTTTCAAACCTTGAGAGTGTTATGAGTAATATGTTTTTTGTATATATATTTTATATTTGGAAAGAAAACATCTCTCCACGTTACACACACATTCGGTTTCGGCCCTAGTTCAACACAGAAATTACACTACAGCCCAACTCCCGCGGGCCATTATTCTATTTGAGGGAGACGTTCACCAGTTTTGGGCTTTGTCTACTGGGCTTAAATTGAAAGATTTGACCACTGTCCTTTTTGGTCAATTTCTTTTGGTAGGATATATCTATATATATAAAGCAAAAGGCAGAGAATGGTGAAACATTCAAAATACCAGAAAATACCCTTGGTTAATGCAAACATTACAAATTGAAATTATTAAATAAATGAGGATAATATGGTAAATTCAAAATTTTTCGTATTAAAAAAATTAAAAATAAAAGAAAATTCAGATAATGGATCCTATTTTTATGGAACACAACTATCCATTATCTTTTTTAATTCTAAAATAAATTTAATTTTTTTTTAAAAAGCCTCTTGCAGGCGCGGAAGCGCGTGCAGAGAGGCTAGTAATTAAGAATGCACGATGTATAATGTTTTTCTTTTGATAATGTGCGACTATAATTTAGAGGGAAGGGTATTCGAATATCTTAATCAACTGGTATGTACATATTATTCTAATTTTAGCGGTTGTTTAAACTACAAAAAGCAAGAGAATTTCTCACACACATACATTATCAAGGTGTCATGGAGATTCAAATCTGAGATCATTGACCTGCAAGTCAAGGCCTTATTCTTCTAATTTTTGTACTACTTAAACTGTTATTATCATAATATCGTACGTGTAAGAGTTTTTCATCACAAATATCATATTCGTCTATCTAATGTTCATAAGAAAAGGGGATCAATGTTGGTTCAAAAAATAAAGTCCAGCATTGACGAGAGAAGTTTAGATATAACAAACGAATTTCCCAAGTAAAAGAAAAACAAGTAGATTAGATATAAGTAGGGAATAAGGATTCGAAGGAGCTGGAGGCGTACAAGTCACAGGTTTTTTTTCTTTTTGGCTAGTGGGAGAAGTCTCAGGTTGTCATAAACTTGATAGCTACATTTTACAACCAAAACCAAAGTTCATGCACACAACTTATAATAGGTTGACCTTATATATATAATTTAGAGATTTGAAACGAATGTTTGTTCGGTATAAAGAGTTGAAAATGAAAATGCAAATGTGTGGTAGCCATAGGTTTTCAGATCAATGACACCATGGCATATATAAATCTATGGTAACTTGGTAAGCTATTGGGTGTTGAAACTGGAGGAAGTGGGTAATTAAGTTCTGGGTTTTGGTGCAGAGAGATAAGAGTGAAAGAGTGAAAGGGTGAGAAAGTAGGTTGGGGATGAGAGAACATCGGGGCGACTTGTCAGCCATAAAATACGGGTCAAACAAGAGTAAGATGGTGCCATATTCCTTACAATCTAAGCAATATATATATATATATATGTATATAAATGTACATATAAAATAATTAGGGATTTAATCCCCCTATTAATTCCTTTGTCTTCAAATTTATTCTTCTCTTCCTTTTCCCTCCCTTTCACCACCCACTTTTGACATAACCCTCCTCAAAATCACAACTCAGAATTACGCCTTAATTGGCTTAGTAATTAGGTCATTTGGAAACTTAGCTTATGTGTTTGATTTGAAGTAGATTGCACCACTGTTGTAGTTACATGCAGTTTTCGTATAATTAGGGATATATCAGATAGTCAGTCGATCGAGAACCTAATTTCTATAGTGTCAAGCATGCGTGTGCCATGTTGTTATGGTACGCATCTCGAAATTAAGGCATTGGGTTTCTTCTTAAGTTAATCATTAATTAATTAAATTATCAGCCATCTGATTAACAAAAAAAGTACATTAAATCATTGAAGCTGTTGACAGCACTGGTTCAAATTATGGGCAATGCAGGATTTGGATGGTTGAAATAAACAGCTAGCTAGGTTAGATGAATCGCAATCTTCCCATATATATATGAAAATGTAGGTAAGCTGTCCAGAAAATATGTATCTGTCTCTGTAAATATCCGTCGGCAAAATAACTTATCTATTGAAGGGTGCCTAGTCTTTTTCTATGGACATCATCACTGATCTGATGTGTTGAGTAATTTTACAGAGCAGTGAGCTGCTTGTTGAAGTGGGAGGTGTACACTTCTGCTAACAGTTGCCAAACCAAACGCCGATGACTTGTTGCCATGCCCATGATATCTACAACCCATCTTTAGGAATTATTAGCGGAGTCTGAGATGATGACTGAAAAAAGAACAATTAATCACAAGCAACTTGGTTTGTCCCATCAATCAAGATTGGATTGTCTCATTTTCTTTTGTTGTTGTTGTTGTTGTTGTTGTTGTTGTTGTTGTGTGTGCGTGTGTGCGTGTGTGGGCGTTTTCTTTTTGCTTGCAAGTATGGCTGACTAAATTAGACAAGGAATATATTATAATTAACTTTTATTCGAATGAGAATACAGATGACTGGCCAGCTAGTTTCATCATTGTTGGTTTGAATTTGCTATAATCCATATGCGTACAACAGTGGTAAAAGAGGGAAAATATTCATCCATGTTTGACAAATTATACTTCTGACTAAAATCATATGGGTCTCAAATTGGTCTTATAGCCCTTCAAGCACAAATTGCGGTTTTCATACGGTGATGATGCTGATATAAAATTTCGTTTTCGGAGCTGGATCCCAGATATGGGCAAGGTGGGTTCTTGGATTTGACAAGAAACTAACATGCTTATTACAATTTAATTATATATGATCACTTTTTCATTTATTTTTTCAACAATGATTAATGCTTACTTCTAGCGTGTCATATTTATGAGGCGTTGTTTTATTCAAAAAGAGAGAGTGAGAGTTAAATTCTTATCGTAGTTGTGAAATATTCTATTACTGAGCAAGTGACCACCAACAAAAAAATTTATCTTAGCATTCTTCTTAATAGTTTATCTTAGATTATTAGGAAAAGTACATTGCTATAATGATCTGTATTCAAATGTCAAAGAGAGAAAAAAAAAAAACCAGGAGAGGAAAAAGAAAGTTAGGTCTGTCCTGAGAATTAATGAAGCAAAAGCCACATGCAGTCTATGAAATCAAATGGTTGATTCAAAAAGTCAAAACACATTTAAGGACTCACACGTGAGCAAAGAGAGAGAGAGAGAGAGAGAGCAAGCAGTCAGAGAGCTGGCATTTATATGCTTCTCTCTCTCTCCCGCTCCCAATCTCTCTTCTCTCTCCATTGATGCCTTTTTTTTTTTTTTTTTATAATCTCAGACTCAGCAGATGAGAGTGCTCTGCTGTTTGATCTCTGAAGAACCATAATTCCTGAGATCCTCGTACATCAACCAAAGAGATCGATCCAATCCAACCAAACCCATCATTTCATCACCAACAAACAAAAGCATCATTACCAGCTTCTCTGCTTCCCCTCTTACAATTTCAGTCTCAGTAGTTGTACTCTCTAACACTCCAACCCCTTCTGTCTCTTAATTTCTTTTACAAACAATATGGACCACTTTTCTAGTGTACCTTGCCTTTGAAGTACCCTCATTATTAATTTGTATTTCTACCCTCTTATTGTACTTTCCTTCCTTTCCTTCAAATCCTTTCTCTCTTTCTCCTTTGGCAGCACCCTATCCTCTCCCCAGAGAGCATGCCTGAATGTCCAGAGAAAGGTAACCTCTCTCGCTCTCTCTTTTGTTTTTGTTCTCTCTCCTAAAATTGCATCATCAATAGGAACCTTAATTAATTAAATTTACTTTTCAATCTAATTAATTACAACCTTTTTTATGTCTTATTTATAAGTGGGCCATGGCAATTTTGCTTATGCATTTTCTCTGCTTCTCTACTTAATTGTAGGGAGATATCTGATGAGATAGGCAAGACGATTAAGAGAGAAACTGATGCTTCTTCTCATCATCGAATGGGAAGAAGACACATGTTGGGCCCTCCCGGAACCCTGAACACCATCACCCCTTGTGCTGCCTGTAAGCTCCTCAGACGAAGATGTGCTCAGGAATGCCCCTTTTCTCCTTACTTCTCTCCCCACGAACCCCAAAAGTTCGCCTCCGTCCACAAGGTCTTTGGTGCCAGCAACGTCTCCAAGATGCTCATGGTAAGTAACTTATCATAAACCCTAATTGTTCAAATCGTCATTATGCATTGATCATTTACATTCAATTTTGGGGAAAGAATATTTGGTACCGATACAAACACTGCAGTGTAGATACTTTGCTGCCGTTCAAGTTTATTTATTCTTAATTACATTAATTATTTCTGATTTTTGTTTGTTTGCGTGTGTGTTTGATGTAATTAATTAATTCAGGAGGTGCCGGAGAGTCAACGAGCAGATGCTGCAAATAGTCTTGTTTATGAAGCAAATGTGAGGCTAAGAGATCCAGTTTATGGATGCATGGGTGCGATTTCAGCTTTGCAACAACAGGTTCAATCTTTACAAGCTGAGCTCAATGCAGTTAGGGGTGAGATACTTAAATACAAATATAGGGAAGCGAATCTCCTTCCTTCTAATCCTCATCATATGGCTTTGTTCTCTACTTCGGGGGCTGTTTCGATTGCTTCCCTGCCGCAGACCCCACAGCCGCCTCCCCCGCCACCTCCGCCTCCACCTCTACCTCCTACCTCCTCCTCTTCTTCTATGTACACTAATCAACCAAGCACCGCGGACTATAGCACCCTTTCAAGTGAAAATGTTTCCTTCTTTGGTTAAAATCTTAATTATTATTAGACTCATGAAATCAAGAGAGATCGATCCCATTTAATTTTCTTATTATGATGATTCTTCAAGTGGAATAAAATGATGATAAAGAGAGAATTATATAATTTATATTATATATTGGCTGCTTGGGGTTTTTTTTAGTTTCTTAGTTACTGTCTTAATCCAATTTAGGTCCCTATTTTGTCTCTAGATATTGTTGGTTGTTATGTTCCTTTCTTCATGCCACATATTAACTTTAATTTCCACCACTTTTCTTCTACTTCCTCCTAGTTATAGTTATTGAACGGCAACCATATATAGCCACCAAAACTAAACATGTTATCATTTCTTCTTCCGCCACTTCTGAATTCGACAAAAGAACAAATTTTTACTGAAACCCTAATACCGGCTTACATTAGGGGAAAAAATATATATAAATATCTGCGGCTGAGAGGTCTGTGGTGGTGATGTTAGGTTTGGTTGGGATTGGGCTTAATCATGGTGTCATTTTCGCGTGCTGTGATCTAGTTTGTCTATAGACTACATAGACAATTGCACATGTTAGTCTCTGCCAATATAGGATCATGAATTATTCTTAATTTGGAGAAATTAGTATATTGAAGTTGGGGGAGGAGACAAAGGCTTGTGAAGTGTTGTGATCTTCATCAGCATTTAGTATTTGAGTTCTACGGAGGCCTGTATGTTGTATTAATGTGGGATAACCCTTGTAATGATATCGATTATTCTACTTTATCTCTAATCTGTGCACAATAAATACTTTGCAGAGTGATTCTGGATAAATTAAGGTTACTTCCTTAGTAGGACTAATATTTTAAGGAACAAGTTGGTAACCCTGACCAAGCATATATATGATATAAGAATCTAAAAAATATTATTAGATAACTAAGTTTATTAATTTTAGAATTTAAACATCCAACTCAAAAAGATTTGGTAATGAGCGGAGAGGTCCAAAATGGTTTATTAAACCATTAAGGCAAGTCTTCTATTTCCAACATGGGATTATACTCTCAACACAAAAACAGTGGCTATGGGTAGCTAGAAAATAATTCAATGGTTCTTCGTTATACATAAATTACGTCCTATATGTTAAGTTAGTAGATTTAGTCGAATTCGGCCTGTCTATACGAAATGTTACAAAGTTTTGGGGATAACTTGATTGTGAAATTGGGATAAAGGGCAGTTTTGTAAAATGCAATAATGATCAGTATAATCAGACAATGCACATACATATATATATGTTGCTATTTAGTGAAGTTACAGCATATATTTTGTGAAGTAGATGTATCTGTATTTATTTGTTGGATGGTCAATGGTCCTGCCAGCTGCTAGATTAGTTTCTCAAAGCAGTTTGGTTTTCTTGGCGTGTGGATTTCAACCCAAGTGGAATTCGGGAAAGAAGGAACCTCATGAATAACATAACCAAGAAAACCAAATGGAGAATTTCGATCCTTGTTTACTACCTTTCAATTATATATATATATATATATATATATATATATATATATATATATAGCTTTACTGAATTTCGTCAGCCTCATTCAAGTCTCTAGAACCAAGATGTGATGGAATTTGGTCTTATGTCATGGGTTGCTTAAAATAGTGGCATCTTATCTTGTCTTCGTACAACCCCCTTTGATTTCTATATTGAAAACTGTTCAAAGAAATGCGATCATCTACATGCCCTTCTTTATACAGCAAGATGGTGTGTGTATACAGCTTTGAAACCAAAGGGAGATTAATTAATAATTTGATATGGAACTAAAGCTCCAATGGATCAGAAGGTTAGCACATATAATTAGGGTTGTTTGAGTTTATTTTTGTTTTGAGTTTCTTGAATCTATCAATATGCATGTGTGTATAGAGGTTTCCCAAGGTCTAGTATGCATGTACTGATGAATATGCATGCATATATATTCTTGCCTGCTTAGATCTCACTCGACACCCTTTTAAACATTTTGAGGCACCATTAACTGATAATTGATTGATATGCTTGATTAATTGCGTACATTCTAACATAAGCCTCCATTTGGTTAATTTTTTAAACAACTAATTAAACGGAATTTTGCTACCTAATTTCTTCCCCTAAAGGAAATAGGCAAATGAGGAAATATTGGTGTTCAAGATAACCTATGTTGTTGCGCGGCGAATTTATATTGCAGGCTTGAATACATATGGTTATGGTTGCTGAATCGGGGATTTTAGTCATTTTTGGGTTGTGCTTGATTCATTCCAGATTAATTCAACATGTTGTTGCGTTTGATCACGAGATAAGATTTATTCATATTCATCACATCTTTGCTTGTACTTGTGTTTGTTTATCAATAAAAAACCTTTCGCTTAAAAAAAATTTGGGGTATCTCCTTATTTGATATTGATTAGCAGCCTTGAGATTCAAGTACGAATGAGAAAGAAAACCTGGATGTGCTTCGTTTGAAGAGATATTTATAAGAGTCGGTGCAATTTTAATCTTAATACAAATCTAGGTAGAGCTAGCTCTCCTAATGAAGATAAATTCACCTTTTTGGAACTTGCAAGTGGTTTGATTTAGACTAGCAAGCTCAGTTAGAGACCATATCTGAAGTCACTAATCGGGTCTTAAAGTCAGAGTTAATTGACCTTACGAAGAATTAGAAGATGATTATGGCTTATGTTAACAAATATAAACAAGTTCCTGATCAAAACATAAATTCAGAAATCATATATATTTGACCAATGTTTCTCTCTCTAGCACATGTATGCTCTCAAATCTCGAGGATGAAACTAAACCAAATGCTAGCTAGCTGCCAATGCCATGCAGGAATATTTCGTACAAATGTTTAAATTATAGTGATAGGAAGAAAGAAAGATCACAAACTTAAGAACCCTAGTGGCAAATTAATTAGGGCCTGGAATAGACAACTTGTACACTGAATTTTAAACAAGAGTGCACACATGACGACTCTGGGAAGTTGAGGAATATATATGATTTTTTTGACTGCCATGGCATTTATGTGGGTTGACAACTTTAGCTTATATAATCATAAGGATGTCAACAATGAGAATAGATTAACATATATAATAGCTTTCATGTGATGCAGAACTAAATTCTTCCCGAGATTGTTTAACCATTTTATTTTTCTTGAATTGTTTAATTTAAGAGCTAATTGGTCTAACCCACCATATGTGTGTAATTGTTTAACCAAAACCACAGTAAAGTTTTCTCAATTGAGCTTTATTATTATTATTTTTATTATTTTTATTATTATTATTATTATTATTATTTTACACAAGAGAATGTGAGATTAAATTTAGAAAATTATTAAGGGTCCGTTTGGTATTCTACTCAAAAATCATGATTTTTTTATTTATTTTAATCATGAGTTTTAAAATACTGATTTTAAGATCTAAAAATTTGTTTGGCATTGCACTCCAAACTATTTTTAAGATCTTAAAACAATTGAAATTAAAATCAGAAAATCAAAAACCCTAATTCCCATATTGAAAATAAGAAATGGCAAAGGAGAGAGGGAGGAGAGAGGGAAAGAGACAGGAGAGGGAGGAGAGAGAAAGATGAGGGAGAGGGAGGAGAGAGAGAATCTCACTTTTTTATCTTCAATAGTGGGGTTGTTTTTTAGTTTTAAAAATTGAGTCGACCAAATGGATATTTTGAGATTTGGACTTAAAATATGTTTTTGAGTTTATAAAATTAGATACGAGTAGAACACCAAATGGGCCATAATTCACTGGCTTCTAAACAAATTAATTATGTGTTGTTTTTATTTATTCTATTTTATTTTTATAGAGAGAACCTCGTTCACTAAACAAATCACATAATAGAGCGTCCTTAATAAGATTAGGGGGCACCTCAAACCAAATAAAGTTGTCTGCATTATACAGATCGAAACGAGAAAGTCAGTATTCAACTCCATTTACTTTCCTATAAGTAAATTGAAAAAGAGAACCAGGAATCTTTTTCTTGACATGCTTTACATATTCAACAATGGTACCAACGTTTATAATGGTAATGTTGTTAATGGTAATGTTTATGCCTTTTTAGCAGATTCGTATGTTGGCTAGAAATTGCTTAATTAGCAAAATTGGTGAATTCAAGTGCTATCGTCAATGAATTCCCCGTCAACTCAACTAGAATGTTGACCACCGAAACGATTAATTAATAAATTCGAGCAGTAATCACGTGTTAACAAGTTAATCATTGATGGATTTTATTGTTAGCACAATCTATTAGGACAGGCCTCGATCGAGCTAGGCCCAAATCTAGTATCCTAAATGGCAAGGCCCAAAAGAAACTCTTTATACACCCTGAAAGGCACCCAACTAAGACAAATACACATCCCTGGTTTCAAACAAGAACAAAACTCTGATATATGACACCTTCTAAGAGAAACCATGAAATAATTAATTAAATTATTGGATTAATCCTCCTGCAATTCAACCTGATCTCGCCAGCTGGACCAATGAGGGGGTTGACGCTTCCCATCTTGATCATGGCAGACGCAAAGTCGTTAAAGAAGGCTTCTTGGTCTTCACTGTAGGTGCGCACTATGGGATCAGTTTTGCCTCCACTGAAGAGCTGCTGATCAGAGTGGAGGAGCCCTTTATTCTGGACAAGGTTTTTGTAGTAGCTGTTGTCAAACACTAATGGGGTTTGAGCATCAATTGGAGCCAAGTTGGCGTCACCTGAGCCTTTGGATCTTGGGCATTTTAATCTCCTTTTCTGGGCAAGCTCTTTGTTCATGTTGCTCTCATTGTATATGCGCTCTCTGAAGGAGTGACATTGTGCTTCTCCAAGTGTATGAGCTCCTGGCAGGTAAATATTAATTTTACCAACAACAAAAAAACCACATATTAATATAATGGATTAGTAGACATGAGATAAAATGTTAATTTATTACGGCATTCGAATAAGAGTCCCAGTATTGATAACTTAAAAACGTAACATGCTAGTAATACCTACTAAAGCAACCAAGTCTCTCCTTTTAAGCGCAATACCACGGAATCTAAGGACGAGCTCCTTTAAATTGGCTTTCGGAAGGGGTAAGCTGATATTAGTAACGATCGCGTTTGTAGCCCTAGCGTCTCTCCTTCCCAATTGAACACCCCAACTTGGTCCTCCAAGCTGCATCATTAGGTGTGAATTATGAAGTTGATTATGGAATTAATCAAGTAGTAAGCAAGTGATTAATTAACTTACAATGGAAACAGAGTCTCTGGCAACAATGGCAATAATATCAGCACATGAGACGATGCCAGGGCACATTTTCTCCACCGCAGACTTGATTTCATCAATCACTTCATACCCCCTCGTAGAATTCTTATTGGGAGGTATATTTTTCTCTCCAATGAAGTTTGGTGCATCATCCAGCAGCAACGACGCATCACATCCCTGCACACCCATAATATTTCTAAGACCACCCAAATTAACAAAAAAACCATGTCACAAATGACAAATTTCTAAGTTGCATGCATAAAGATGAAGGAGAAGGTGAATTTACGTTAACAAAACAGTCATGGTAGAAGAGGCGGAGGAGAGAGGCTCCCATTCGAGCCTCCTTTTTAATGGTGGATTCAACTATGGGTTTCACAGTGGGGAAGAGTTTTGGACAAGAAGTGGCATAAAAACTTGGTGACATTTCATCGATGGCCTTGGCTTCCATGTGCACAATTAGGAGAGCCAAGGTCAAGAAAATGGCTGTTGAGGCATAAGAGGAAGCCATTGATCTCATTTGTTTGTTTTGGTTAATTAGAGAGGCTTTTGGAAACACAGAAAAAATCTATGTTGATTAAAATTTTAAATTCAAAGGAAAAAAAAGAAGGTAAATTCAGGTTAGCTAGGGTAGCCACTTATAGACTTAGAAGAATCGACTAACTCAAACTCAAATCCTACAACTTAGCAGATGAAAGTGCCTACAAAACAGAACGGTAACTCCATCAGTCCACAAACAAGTGTACCCAAGTTTTGCACACATGTTGGCTTTGAACATAACAAACCTTCCCCATCTAGAGTTTGACTCGGATATACATATCTGATGCAAAGTTTGATTAATTAATTCAAATCTTAGTTAGTAGACCCATTCATTCAATTCCCCTGTTTAATTCAAATCTTAATTAGTAGACTATCGGTTGTACTAAAAAAACAATAATAACATAGATTTATCCATTTAATATATCTCAACAGAATGAACACAACATAACACATTACGTTACAGCTTTCAAACAAAATTCTAAATCCTTCAAGGCCATTAAACCCAAAACATAGACTCAAACAAAAAGCCAATCAATTTATTATAAGCACCACAGTGAGAAAACAAAGTGGTGCTAGCTTAATTGGGCTTCCTGCAATTCTTCCTAATCTCCCCATTGGATCCAGTGAGAGGTTTGATATCTCCCATCTTGATGATGGCGGTCACAAAGTCAGAACTGAAGGTGTTGTAGCTGTTGCTGTAGGTGCGCACTATGGAATCAGTGGACCCACCATTGAACAACTGCTGATCAGAATGGAGGAGGCCTTTGTTCTGGATGAGGTTCTTGAAGTAGTTGTTGTCAAAAGCAGTAGGGGTTTGAAGATCAAGTGGGGCCAAGTTGTTGTCCCCTGAGCCAGAGGCTCTTGGGCAGTTTGATCGCCTTGTTTGGGCGAAGGAGCTATCCAAATTGGTCTCATTGTATATGCGGGGCCTGAATTGTATGCACCTTGATTGCCCAATTGTATGCGATCCTGACAAATTTTACAAGCCCAAATAAAATAGTTAGAACTTGTAACACTTGATTAAAGAAAGACAAAGTTATTTTTTGTCTTCGTAATTTCAATTTTGTCAATTTTTTCCCTCCACTTTCTTATTCTATCACGGAATTGGACGTATCCTTGAATTGCGAAGATATAACACTATATGGGTTAAATTGACATAATTAAAAGCATAAGACAAAAATAGAAACTTTGACAAACTATCGAGACGTAAAGTAATTTTTAACCTTAAAATAATTAATTGGTGTCCATAAACAAGTCTAGGGTGTGCATCAGAAAAATATAATCACCAGATAAAGCAACCAAGTCCCTGGTGGAAAGGCCAAGAGCATTGAATCTAGAGATCAGCTGGTTTAGGTTCGAGGTTGGAGGGGGGATGCTGTTATTAGCAGCGGCCTGGCTTGCAGTTCTTGCGTCTCTTCTTCCCACTTTCACGTTCCAACTTGGTCCTCCAAGCTGCATTAATTCACACATCAAAAACAAAAACGTAATTAATTAAGTTAATTAACTAATTGGACCGTGAATTATTGAGTAGGTAATAAATTAGTTTAACTTACGATGGCAACAGAGTCTCTGGAAGCAATGGCCAATATATCAGCGCATGACACCACACCGGGGCACACGTTCTCCACTGCCGACTTTATGTTGTCAACCACGTCAAATCCCCGTGCAGAATTCCGATTGGGAACTGCATTTTTCTCTCCAGTGAAGCTCGACGTGTCGTCGAGGAGCAAGGAGCCATCGCATCCCTGGAAATTGGTAATTTATTAAGGAATTAAACCCAATGAAGAGAGAAATTAGTTAACCTAGACAACGACATCTTAGAGTACGTGTAGAAACCAATGTGTCAAACTTGTATTTTCAAAGACATCATATATGTAATGCATGCAGGTACTTTATAACGCAGACAATTTTGTTGACCTTTTGGCTCGTGATGTCATGTTTGATACATAAATAAATTACAAATTTGAAACCTAGGTATGTAACTTTTTTTTTTTTTTTTTTGGGAGCATACATTAACGAAACAGTCGTGGAAGTGGAGGCGGAGAAGGGAGGCCCCAATTCGGGCCTCGTTTCGGATAGCGGATTGCACTGTGGATCTCACAGTGGAGAAGACCCTCGGGCAAGAGCTAGAGTAGAAATTTGTTGAAAGTTGAGCACTTAAAGTGGCCGTTTGCAGAAGGAGAGCCAAGGTCAAAATGGCCATGAAAGAAGAGGAAGCCATTGATGCTAGCTCAATATAATGTATAGTGTGTATATGGTGGATAACTTAAACCAGAGCTTGTGTTGAAAACGAGGCCAAAGATGGTGCTACTTATATAGCGCTTCTTCTCAAGGTGGGGGGTCTTCTCAAGGTGACTTGGGCCGACAGGTTACCTAACACGTAGAAATCTCTGTGCATGGCTTTGATTATTCTAAGTTCATAATTAAAGTAGCAAATGATAACACCAAAGCAAATGATTTCTAGAAAATATACAAGACCAATTAGCCAGAAACGCGTTTCTTTTAGCATAAGTGGGCGGCCATCGGCGAGTCAGCGAGTTCACACACTTGAGTTGACATATGTATATAATGCATGCACGCCAAAAGCTTGCTAGGAAATTATGTGTTTTCCAATTATAAAGTATAAACACCTTTCACTTACCCCAGAAAAAGAAGAAAAAAGGTTTTTGTTTTTGTTTTTTTTTGCGATCAAATAAAAGAAATATCTTGACTATTTTGATGTTTTGATTTCTCAAAATTAACTTTTGGATACTGTTTGCCTTCTTTCATAGAAGAAGATACTTCTCATTTGTGCAAATCACAGTTTGACACATCATGGCGGAATCAAAAAAATCTATCAAGAGAGGTCAACCTCAAATGACAAGATTAACACACAAAATAAAAATAAAAATAATCTAATAATAAAATCCTTTGTATTAATTTATGTACCATTCCAAAATATTTACAACAGAGCATAGGTTGTCGATCTTCAATTTGAATTGTCGCTTGTGAGATTTTTTTCGGGGCAAGTTCATGTCCTGCTTTTAATTTTAGGTAATTAGGTTAATAATTATTACGTTATTACAAATAAAGAAGTAATAAAAAAGGTAAGTAGCATTTGCGATACAAAAGTTTTCATCTTCTGTAAGTTAACATTCTATTTTTGTAGTTTTTTCAAAAGGTAAGATGGGGAGAATGGTCAAATTTCAAAAATACTGTATAAAAAATCAAATGCAAACATGTAAAAAGATAAAATATGCTAAACATGAGAAGGGTTACTTGACCACTGCGAGCCTTTATTAGCTCTGCCACTAAACACACGTGTAAAAATAATTTTACACGTATAAAAATAATTCATAAAAAATACAGAAAAATAAAATTTGTACACACATGTTATATTACCATTAGCATAAATTAAGAGCTCTTACTTATATAGAAGGAAGGAGAAAAGTATTTACCTTAGCGTTTTCATATTTTTTAAGTCCCACTCCCTCCCAATGAGTCATAATGGTATCAGTCAAAAGTTGGAATAGAATACTACTTGTGACTAGTATGTATTAGTATTTGACATTCAACTCTCGCTGTTCTAAAGAGTCAGAATCAGAATAAATATATGGGCCCAATTACATCTTTTGGCAGGTAAGCTACTTGAGAAATTTTGAGCAAAAGCATAATGGATGGATGATCTTTTCCTGTGTTTCTACTTTCGACTTTGTACGCGACAGAAACAGTTGGTAGCTGCTATAGATTGCAACATGGTAACTAATTAATTAATTAGTGTTTGACTAATTTACACGCATGAGCCTTTCTAATACCTCATTTTGATGCTTCATCATCCCTAAAATTACTCGGTACCCGCCCAATTATTTTTGTATAAATCATGTTGGTAAGTCTCTATTTCCCTCTTTTTTATTTATTTATTATCATCAATAATCAGATCTCTTGTATTAAATATGTTTTTCTCACCTAAACTAGGCTGTCGATCATGTTTTTCTCCAAGGATTTAAAACATGTCGGAGACTAAGCTCTGCATGGAGGAACTCCACTGGTGGCTTAGTAGTTATTTAACTACTTTATTTCTACCGACCACTGAAAAACAAATGTTTTATCTGTTAATTAATCACACTAACATATTAGGTTACCAAATTAATTACTCTTGCGATCCTTGACTTCTTCTGCAATTGTACTTTCAATTCGTACAAATGGCATATCGTAATTTGAAGTACGATCATACATAGCTTACATAGCTTACAAAGACTTTGGTGTGTGATTTTCTTCTAGCTAAAAGTGTAAATCAAAGATACACATAATCAAAACTTGTGATATAAATTAACTTAGATTGAAAGTAAAACATGCATATTGTCAAACTAAAAAAGTGAACAGTCATAATCCACATTACAAAGTAGTCAATAGACACCAAACTTTCTAAATTATTTTAGACTTGTAGTCCAAGTGGAGAAGTTGCAATTGCTTTGCCCTCCACCAGATCAACACAACCCTCCTTCACTTCCACAGATTCCCTTTTGTAGACATATTTGCAAGAAGCCCACAAAAATGCCCCTAAGTTTATAGCAGATATGACCAAAAGAAACCCATAGTAATAATCCAAGTGACAGTCATTCAAGTTGTTACCGATCCAACTTTTACCTCCATTCCTCCCTGTAATTTTATCCACCATTGTCACAAGAAAGCTGTTCAAAAAGTTACCAACCCCAATCCCACTTGTGAAAAAAGTTGTCCCAAGACTCTGCATGTCCTCTGGAGACTGATCATAGAAAAACTCAAGCAACCCAATTGCATTGAACACATCAGCTATCCCAAGCAGCACATATTGGGGCAGCAACCAAAAAATGCTCATGGGCACAATTTCTTTAGGCCCATTAAGATGGTGCACTCTGATCACACGCATTCTCCTAACTTCCACAGCATAAGCAATTGCAATGGCTATAACCTGGACCACAAATCCAATCCCAAGTCTTTGGAGAAGTGTGATTCCTCTATGGTTTTTGGTTCTGGCACGTACCAAGGGCACAAAATAACGGTCGTACATAGGCACGGAGAGAAGCATTGAGAGGGTCACAAAGCTCCCTAGGGAGGCTGCGGGTATGTGGAATTGTTGGCCTAGGCTTCGGTCTAGGGTGGTGCCTTGCTTGACAAACAAAGTGTTGATTTGTGCCCAAATGGTGCTAGGAATTAGAGTGACAAGCCATATCATGGCCATTCCAATAACTAGCTTTGTTCCTTCAACTTGTGTCACTGTGCATGGAGGCCTCAATGAGGCATCCATGTTGTTGCCATCTTTTATCGCAGCCTTGTCCAAGAACCTATTCAAATAAGAGGCAAATAAGAATTCGCATCATTAATGACAACATAACATATCATATCACATTGTTTGACAAAAAGAAAATTGAAATGATAACCAGCGGAGTAGTGGAGTTCGTGTTTCATGTTTATTTGTCCGGATTTGAGACAATCAATGGTGGGTACCCAGTGCATGATACCATCCCATTGTGACACCCACTCTTCCAGAAACAACTTGGCTAAGAGAGATTGTGACCGTTCAAGGAAGATTGTGAGAAAGGACCAAGGGGAGTGGTGTGAATAGTGCACATGGGAACAATTTATTAGAAGGAATGGCTAGAAAAAGTCATAGAAGCAAGCCCACCACTGCCTTAGCGTAGTAGATTTCCTAGTTATATGCACATGAAATTATAATGGGAGGTCCCCGCCCCACCATTTGCTCTGCCACCAAGGCTAGAGCTTTAAATTTTAAAGGGGCAAAGGACCATAGAATCCATAAAGGCCTGATCTCATTGACCATATCCTTAGAATATTCCATGCCAGATGGAAAAAGAAGGGTATCTTTTTCCTCAAACTATTAGTATAACTTTATAATTTTTAATATAAAGCAGAAAATTAAGTTAAATTATAGCATACCTGAAAATTGGAGTGTGGTACATCTGGCGTTTTCCACTATTAATGTAATGCTGTGGCTCAAATTCATGAAGCTCAGATGGGTTGCTAGGGAGATGAGCCTTTCGATTTTTATAGGCAGCAATGGGGATTTGAAACAAGTCCCTTGCAGGGCTTTTGGTCTTGCTAACTTTGTGCCTATACATTGGGGTTCCAAAGTAGAAGATGAACAAGGACAGTATAAGACCAGCTGTGGGGATGCCATACCCTAACCCCCAACCCAAGTTTTCTTGGATGTAAACAAGGCCTAGGGTTGCAACTAAAGCACCCAAGAAAGAGCTGAACATCCACCAGTTGAAAAATGAGGCCTTGAGCTTCTTCTCTTGAGGGTCGAAATCATCAAACTGGTCTGCCCCAAAGGTGGAGATATTGGGTTTTGTCCCCCCTGACCCAATTGCTATGGTGTAGAGAGAAATGTAGAAGAACGCAATCTGTGAAGAGGAGGCTTTGTTGCAAATGCCATTGCTGCAGCTTGGTTTGAAGCTTTTCAGTGAAACAGCCATGGTCAGAAGCATCATTCCCTGTATTGATTGAAATGCTTCTGTTCATTAATTCTGATTCTTGCTTGTAAATTAAGAAAATTAACAGAAGTGGACAAATTGGAAGAAATGGGGACAAAAGCTGAGTCATTTCAATTCAATTTGACAAGTTGGTTTTGTCTTTGTTTAAGCAATTGATCAGTAGGGACCCCGGTTGGTTTTTTTATTGATGAATACAAATAATTTCATGTCTTTATCTAACAGTTGAAGTTCATTTTCCATCGACATTGGAACATTAATAAACCAGAATATTATCTTCACATATAATAAAATGCTTAGGCCTAATGCAAATCATTAGCCTTTGAGAAAATGAGAGTATATGTATATAACTCGCACAGTTTCAAGTGTAACTCAAATTAGCTATGCATGCATTAATTAATTAATGAAATAAAGATTATTAATTTTGATATGAATTTACCGTGACGTAAATGAGGGATGAGATGGTGAAAGTCCAGAAACGACCCAAGTAAGAGTCGGCTATGTAAGCCCCCAGAACTGGTGTCATCCATACTGAACCGGACCAGTTATTGACATTTCTAACAGAGGAAACTGTGTCTTCATGAAGCTGAGTGGTCAAGTAATTCACCAAATTTGAAGCTATTCCATAGAAGGCCATCCTCTCAAATGCTTCGTACCCTGAAAAGTTAAATTAAATAAATTACAACTTCAACTTTACAAATTAATTAACAATTGATCGTGTATATGCATATAGAAAGCATGTCAAAATTTGTGATATTACGTACCAACAAGAAAAGCACAAGCTTTCCATTTGCCAGTCTTGGAGGCAAGCACAGGGCGGCCCCGAAGATCTACGGTGCCGTCCCGGGTGTAGGAAGCTTTGGCTTCCATGGATCAATCGCACAGTTTGATGAGAAATATAAGAAAGAAGCTGAAATTAGTAACTAAGGAGAGGGGACGATACTACTGACAGTGAAGAAGGTGGAAATAGGAAGCTTATATTTATAGGTATAAAACGGTGCGGAATGTGATGTGTATATATGGGGCGGGGGGGTTTGGGGCTCTGCTTACTTGGATAAGACGTCCCTGGTGTATTGTGACCACGCCATGCCAAATCATCAAGGCCAAGTGGGAGGCTCTTGGGGTGATGGTTAGCTTAGAACATGTAACTCTAGAATTCACTAGGAAGATATAAGGAAATTTCAAGGTTTATTTGATAAATTGGAATACCAAAACATAACTCTAGTCACGGGTAAAGTATGTTTAAATACTCATAGAAATTCTAGGAATAACAAAGAAATTAAAATAACAAAATAACAAAGTTTCCAAAAATTTTAAAAAATTTAAGAAATAAACGAATTATATGGAAAATACTATATTTCATTGGGTGTCCCATAGTAGCACAGTTCGTGAGTTTATACATGATGACTGGAAGTTTTCCATTTTTTCTTTTCTTTATTTGTTCGATCAGTTTTTGTTGGGTTAAGTGATCAAACTATTTGATTTAGTTAGGTTCAATTCGGATTAAAGCCTCCTATTAATCACAAGATTAAAGCCTCTTAGTATTTGATTTGTTTTTCGTAGGGTTATAAAGGAGGAGTGGCATCTTTTTTTCTTTTTTTTTAAACTTATGGACATGTGTCAATTTTTTGGGAAGGATGGTAAGAGTACACCTTAGATTAAAGTTGTTGATGGGAAAAAGTGGTTCGACACGTGGTTCGCCCAACTTAGTGATATTGTGTCTTCGGAAGGGAGTTAGTCTTCGGAAGATCAAGTTCCTGCAAAAACGGAAAGTTCGGTAAGACCTTGGGGTACCGGTGCGGTACCGGCCGAAGGCTCTCCGATGCTTAAGTAAGTACGGATTTAGTAAATGTCAGATTACAGATCAAGCGATAGCGTACCGTTGATTGTTCTCTCCCTCTTTTGGGAATAGAGGTCTCCTTATATAGGCCTTGGGAGGCGTGCATTATGTTTATATTTCCGATGTGGGACTGTAGGAGCTGGTCGAGAGCATGACACGTGTCCTAGGTCAAAAGTGTCAGGATGCGTAGGATTCGGTAGGGGATATGCCGAAGGACCTGTGATGTCAAGTTGTCGTTTCCGTCCACGTGTCAGACGGTCATTGGTTTTTAATATGCGGTATAAACAAAAGTGATGAGCAAAAATGCTCAATTTACTTCTAATAATTGAAATATATAATTTCCGTGTTGAGGAATTATGTATAAATGGACCATGGAAATCAATATGGGAAACACGTTGTACTCATCAAGAAAAAGCATGCCTTATCCACCTTAGTTTATGTCTAATCTTTGATTGGATCATTTATTTTTTAGATATATCCTTAATCTTCTTCTCTTGATATTTCAGATGTGGTCCTGAGGTATATGATGAATATTAATCATGATTTTTACCTAATTACACCACAAAAAAACCACAATGACGTAGTTAGACCGGCTGGCTAGGCCGGTTCCGCCAAGAGGATGAAAAATAAGAACCCCACCTACCGCACTATATACCAACTACTTTAGGGGAGGTTTTGAACACAAACATGTAAGGTGGCTGCCTAGTATAAAAAGGGGGGGAAAAAAACCTGCCCAATTACTCAATTCAAAATTAAAAAGAGAAAACCAAATAAAGACCCAATTATTTTTTAAACTTATAGCTTAAATCAATTAACCTAATTGAATTAATTAGGAAATTGAAAATGACATGGTAGAAAAACTTGATTACGTAAAGTTAATTGATATTTTTGAATTGAAAAATACAAGATAAGTGATATTTAAGTGATGTTTTAATGCATTTTACAAAATTATTGTGTAAATTACATATTGATTGTTTCTTTTATGTTACAATTGTGAATTTGATTTTATATAATATATTTTGAACTTACCTATAAAAAAATCACATGAATATACATATATAGTAGAAGGCCCGATTTAGGATATGTTCATCTAGGACCTCCAAAACGTAGGACTGCCGCTGCACTACTTAACATCACTAAGTAACCCTTAACCCTAATTTGTTGTCAACAGAGTCTAGCCCAGTGGAAAAGTCCTTGAATTGCAGACTGAGGTCTCGATTTCAAATCCCCATGACTTGGTTTTGTGTGTGTGAGAAACTCCCTTCCCTGTAATTAAACTATCGCTTGTATTTAAAAAAAAAAAAAAATCAACTACAGTAAACCCCACAAAGTATGGAGGTCATTACAAACTATAAAACAATAAAATAATATAAAATTTTAAAACAAAAACAAAACAAACCCACCCACCCCTCTCTCTCTCATTCTCCCTCGGCCCTACACCATTCCCCTTCATCCCAGCCCAGAACCCAACCTCCAAACACCCACCACCATCCCATACTACAGCCCAACGGCGACCGCTACCTAATGACCCCCATCGCACCTCAGATTTTTAATCCAACGCTGACATATATTTGACACGTAAGCATTTAAAGGAATAACTAACAGATTCACTACGAAGGGTGTATTTTGAAAGGTTTCATAAAGTTGGAGTACTGGTCAAACGGGTCTTTAAAGATTGGGATGAGTTTGTAATGACCTTCATATATAGTTTGGGGAGTTTATTGTAGTCGATAAATAAAAAAATAAAAAAATAAAAAAAAGATGATAGTAAATTTGTTTTTCTTCCACTCTTTTTTGAATAATACACAAAAATCTCCCTCTCTCTCTCTCTCTCTCTCTCTCTCTCTCTCTCTCTCTCTCTCTCTCTCTCTCTCTCTCTCTCCAAAAAGGAGATAGAGCTCATTGCCTCATTTCCCAGATAGAGCTCATTGCCTCATTTCCCAATTATACTTGGTTACCATTTTTTCTCCAAGGGAGGCCTCCTCAACTAAACACAAAAGAATCTATTCTCAACTCTCTACCCTCTTTTATATTATCACAACAATCATCAATTTTCTTATGTCCGCCCCCTACCAGATCCTATTCGAAATTGTTGCATGTGTGAACCTTGGGATAATTAAGCTGGACGGTACGTGGACCTACCTGTACATTATAATTGATTCCACTATCAAGATTAATTCCAGCTTCGTCAAAGTGTATATATATACCATTCAATCAATTCATTTCACATTGAATGCATTTCTTTTCATTGTACAATTGATGCTTTAACGAATGGCTCGAACACTTCAATTTCTTGGCTCCTAGATAACAAGGAAACATACGTACACATCCTTTTCCTCGTGATGTGAATTCTTGCAAATATGTTATGAAATACTAGAAAAATATATAAGCTTAGCTGAGTGGCCATGACTTATAAGTTCATGGTTTCTAAGTTACACTTTTTGATGTTTTTTGGGATCTTGACGACAAGAAATGAGAGAGAGAATATTCTTGCACCGCCTTTGAGGTCAATGCACGTACTATATACATCCATGGATATATACTTAACACAGCCTTATGAACATTACAATTTACCTGTCCAAGTAACACCCAAGTGAAGGTTTTAATTGAACCGTCCAACACCCCATACCCCCACCCCCACAAGAGTTTGTTTTGTTTTGTATCGATCCCACACTTTATTGCATGCTTCATCATTCAGACAGCACCATATCTGTCATGGTCCATGTTACCATGTACTACTTGATTCTATGTGTTACCTATATGTGAGGTTATGACTCGTGATATAGTAATAGTCACCCACTCGATTGTAGGTGTGGTTATCAACTGTTGATTATTCACGTATTATGCTCAATTTTTAACGTTATTTATATGACTCCTAAGATTATGTATAAAATTGAAAATTGTTAACCATAGGAAGAGGAACACTATTAATGATCTCCCACCATGTATATGTCATGACCCTTATCTTTGAAATGAAAGATATTGTCTAGCTAGCTAGCTAGTCTGTGAAATTCACTTTCAAAGAATCATATTAATTAATATCCTAGCAGAGGCGACAGACCATAGCTTTAATCTATATATTTTTTCCTTTCAACTCCAAATGATCATATACGATTGCTTTTCCTTCACTCTTCTTTAAAATGTCATCGGGACCCATCAATTATCATGATTTATGGGCAGGAAAATTTTGACAAGATTCCAAGAATAGCATTTTAAGTTTGCAATGTGAACTGGAGGATTGGAAATTGGCATAATGCTAAGTTTAATTGGTTGTTGCATGGCATTGAGGGTAAACAGCAACAGCAACAGCAACAGCAACAGCAACAGTAACCTATAGGCTATAGCTAGCTAGTCAAACCTAGTCACAACCCAAGATGCAATTGGCTCTATAAGCTAATCATGTACTTGGATGCCCTCTTATTGACGTTGTGGCCAGAAACAAGAACAGTACTAAGCTTTTAACATCCCTTAACCCCACCATTTTAACGTGTTCACTGCAACGAAAATAGTCATCAATGATGAAAACATTTCCGACATCCCAAATTGCCTCGCAAAAGGTCTACATAGCCCTTGGAATGACTCAAATTTTCAGAGGGCATTCGCAGCAGACATGATTTCATGTAAGTTTGAAACCATATATATGGTTGTTTTCGAGGAAAAATTTCATGTTGTTGATGAGCCTAGCTAGCGCTCTTAGCTACTCATGGTCTGGCTGATATACATATACTGTAATTGTACTCGTAACTATAGCCAAATTGAAATTCGAACTTGATGGTTAAGTTGGCAAAACCAGGTTCCCTACTTGTGGGGGAAAGGCCTATAAATATCACATTAGCAACAAACATAACATAGATAGTATGAAAGATGAGTTGAAGTGGTGGGTAGCTATGAGTTTTTTTATTTTCGAAATTATTTAATTTCTTTTATTGAAGTGTCAATTTATGGGTGACAATGATGAGTTGCCAAGTTGCGGTGCATGCAACATAGCAACTTGCAAAGAGTAGTCACAATAATAGGGCAACCCAATTGAAGAAAACTATTGAAACTGATCAAACATCGCTGTTCCCACTCCAACGAGGACAATCAACTTCTTTGGAATTGGGTTCCCTACAGCAACAGCTGCATGTCCAGCCATTTTTGGGATCCACATCATGCATTATTCATGCAATTCAAAAACTTAAAGGACACACAGAGACAGAAACTTCTGTGAACTTCAACTCAACATAACCACAGGATTTAAATTTAATTCAATAACCCGAAATAGGAAATGCATTTAAATGTAATAATAATAATAGTGGGAAAATGGTACTTATTCGATGACTTGCACACATGGAGTCTCATGAATTTGGAATCTTTATTTCGTACCCAATCGTCTAGGAAAATGGTGAAGTAGCTAGCTAGAGTCTAGACTATAGGAACCAGAAAATGAGTACAAAAAAAAAAAGGGGTCAAAGCAGGAATGATATATGTCAACTTTGAGCATAGATACATGAGTGGTGCAGCACCATAAAAGTGCAAGAACCAGTCATTACACGCCAATCACACAACACAACGGATGAAAAACAAACGAAACAAGAAAGAAAAGCTCTCGAGTTTAGTGACCACTGAAGCCAAAATGATTCTAGGCCCTTTTTAACTTTCAATTCTGGCAAACAAAGAAAAGATAAAAAAAAAAAGACCTTAAATGAGACTATGAACACGGCCATCCTCTGCGACTTTTCTACTTTCGGCACTTGGCATATGGGTTTTTTTTGTACAGGTTAGGAC
Source organism: Prunus dulcis (assembly GCF_902201215.1). NCBI lineage: Eukaryota > Viridiplantae > Streptophyta > Magnoliopsida > Rosales > Rosaceae > Prunus > Prunus dulcis. Next base: position 22,769,019 of record NC_047651.1, on the reverse strand, counting down.
CAAAAGAACAAGTGGGCCTAGGTATGCCATTAAGCCAAGCTCGTGAATGAGCTATGAGTTATATCTCACTTCTCTTATGGTGGCAAACGAAAGGTCCAAAGAAATAAATCAGAATTGGGCCAAGTTGGCATGCTTCAACTTGTGCAAGTTGGGCTGGGTACTTGAACCGTGGAGAGAAAACTACTATTGGCTCTTTTGTAACAGTCTAGCAGTAAAATTGCCAACGTGGTAGTGGAGAGAGTTTTGATTTGCAGATAAGTTGTCTCAGACTTAAACCCCCATAGCACAGAAATCACCCTCCTTCAATATCGTTTGTATTAAAATAAAAAAAAAATAAAAAAAGTCTGGCAGTAAATCTAGGAAGAGTGATGATCCCAAATTTTTAGAACAATTATATTTGTTGATGCAACGGTTAAGATTGAATTGAGTTCCGAAAGTTACAAAGATGAGGAGTTAACCCTTTTATTTATAAGCATGAGCTTGGGCCCTAAAATTTAGTCTCTCCAAAACCAAGAATTATTAGAATTAGAATAAACTCATATAAAGCATGGGCAAAAGATGCTGCAACTTGGTGGGGTTGATTGAGATAATGGCATGAAAATGGACATCTTTTTGAACACTGGTTAAAGAACGATTGGTTGAAGGCAACTAATTTATCTAGTACGTAGGTAGTGACAAACTTGGTACCGGCCTGCAAAAAAGAAAAACTCTATTTCTAATGCAAGCCCCTAGAACCCGAGGTACATTTCAATCTGCAAGGGGCCCCTTCCCTTGAGCAAAACGACATATATAATTAGACTAACGTGGAAAGTAAGTACAATAATAAAGCAAATAGGTTAAGTAACAAGTTGGAAAATGCTTCTTTACATATAATTTTTATAGATAAAGTATGAATAATCTTCCTTCGCGATAAATTATTATGTTATCAAATTATGAAATTGGACCACACCACACATTCAGAAATGAGTCTAACTAATGCGTCGTTCGATGTGTTATTAAAAGTTTATGTGTTTAGAAAAAATAGTGATGAATTGATAGCAATGTTTTAGGTGTGATCGGAAATAAAAGCTAGATATCCCAAAGCTAGGACAAGAAAAGGAAAATGTGTAAAAGTAAAAGTGAATCTTGGATCTGGACACGCAATGATCTGATAATTGTTTCTTGACAATGAAAGTGGCAAAACCAAATGTCTGAATTCTGATCGATTTAGCTTTTACCTCTAGTCCCATTGTAACCAATAATTGAATGCCTTTTTCCACTACATTGTATGCCTTTACAAACTCTGTTTCTGACTTGTGTGATTCTTAGGCATGCAATGTCTTTTATATAATGTGTCTTCTAAGACTAGCCTACTGCAAGAGAGAAGTGTTTAACATGGCTTCAAATTACAGCTTGCTGCTGCTTTTCTTGGTCTTTGCTGGTACATTTCTTGAAACCAAAGGCAAGCTCACTCCAAAATTCTACTCATCTAAATGCCCAAAAGCACTGTCCATTGTGCAAGAAGAAGTTGTAGCAGCCATAAAAAACGAAACACGCATCGGAGCTTCCTTGCTCCGCCTTCATTTCCATGATTGCTTTGTAAATGTGAGTCACCACTAATGTTAATATATATATATATATATATAGCTACACTTGCATTCTGCTCATTCTGCCTTTCTTAACAAAAGGGTTTGGCTTAATTTCTTTGACAAATTTCAGGGCTGCGATGCGTCGGTGCTGTTGGACGATACATCAAGCTTTGTAGGTGAGAAAACCGCAGCTCCTAATAACAACTCCATCAGAGGATTTGAAGTTGTTGATCACATCAAAGCCAAGCTTGAGAAGGCATGCCCCGGAGTGGTGTCATGTGCTGATCTTCTAGCTCTGGCTGCACGCGACTCTGTAGTTTATGTAAGAAAACGATCTTAATTTCTTCCTCCAAAACCTCGAATTTCCATGTAACGTGGTCATTATCTTCTTCATTGGCATTTGATTCACAGTTAGGAGGCCCTTCATGGAAAGTTCGCTTGGGAAGAAGAGATTCTACAACTGCTAGCAGAAGTGCTGCCAACACCTCCATCCCTCCACCAACTTCCAATATAAGCAGTCTCATTTCAAACTTTGCTGCACAAAATCTCTCCTTAAGAGACTTGGTCGCTCTTTCAGGTTATAAAAATTCAATCTTTCGACATTAAATCATAGCTGAAAATGAATGCCAAATATTAAAGCAAACAGAACAAGGGTTTTCTCAGGCTCACTTGAGTTGTTTATGGCATTGGCAGGTTCACACACCATTGGCCTGGCAAGATGCACATCATTTCGGTCACGCATCTACAATGAGTCCACCATCGACGCCGCCTTTGCCAATTCATTGCAGGGCAGTTGTCCGAGAAGCGGAAATGATGACAACCTTGCAAATCTTGACCAGCAGACCCCAACACATTTTGATAACTTGTATTACAAGAATTTGCTCAAAGTAAAGGGTCTTCTTCATTCAGACCAGGAGCTCTTCAATGGAACTTCTTCTGCAGATAAACTGGTTAAAATATATGCAAACAACACCTTTGCATTCTTCAAGCACTTTGCCAAGGCCATGATCAATATGGGAAACATCGAGCCTCTCACAGGAAGCCAGGGCGAGATCAGAACCAATTGCAGAAAAGTCAATTAAAAGTTTATAGTGATCATATATAACATAAAAGCATTTTACTATGCAATTATTGTTTAGCAAAATATGGATGATGCAAACATGCCATAATCCAGATTGAATTGGGATTGAGGACTGTTGTAGAATTGATGACGGAAGCCATCGAAGACGAGCTTGAGGGACGCTCACAAGGGTAAATCAAGCAAAATGCATATTTGAGTTTCGAGCTCAGATTTGGGTCTGTCACTAGGCGTCATGAGTTGCTTTGTAGTGATCTAAGGGCTTTTTAATAGACCAAAACAACTTTTTATGTTTTTGAGGTAGTTTTTGGGAATTTTTGTTTTTAAAAAAAAAATTCCTTTTGGAATTCCTGGGGTTTTTAATATTTATTTCAACTTTAGTTTGTTTGGATGAAGTAATTTCAGTTTTTATAGAATTTTTGAAATGATGGAATTTTAAAACTCCGTTATTTAAAGTTCCTTAATTCAAAATTATGTTGTTTGGATGTCATCCATCTAGAACTTAGAAAATGATAGGAATTACATGTGCCTTGGATATCACGGTCACAAGAACCACCTTATTACGGTGATCCAAATTCTGAAAAAATGACAATTTGTTCCCCAAAATAATTCATTACGGATTTTCCATTTTGTTTGGTAGTAAATGCCTTTTGATTCAAGGCAAATACGTTCATCAGTTCCATCAAAGAATGTTGTTGAAAGGTGATGTGCGACGTAGGTCGGTGCGGCGGCCGCATGCTTCTTTAGTTCAACACTGCTACAACGGGGTATGAGACGGCGGCCTGGTGGATTTGCTTAAGGGTTTTCCTTTCTTTCCTCAACCTGGCTCTGGTGCCAAGAAGAAGAATACTATTCGGCTAATATCGTTGTGTATGATCATTTCATAACGAGGAATGAGTAATGCTACTCTTACTACATTCTCATATCACTTTATGTGACAGATGAGGTGGATAGCCACATCAATTAAAATTAATTTAACATTTTCTTTTCTTTTATGATTTATTGACACTTTTTAATTGATGTGGTTGTACACGTCATATGCCACATAAGGTGGTATGAGAATGTGGTAAGAATAGCATTATTCATGAGGAATATATACACATTTTTTGGAGAAATGTTTATTTGTATGTATATATATATATATATATATTATTTTTTTAATTTTTAATTTTTAATTTTTGAGAAATATTTGTATAATATTTATTTGTTACTTGTTACTTATTAGAGGTTGCTTTAGCAATTTCATAATGAAAAATTCATTTAATGTTTTATTTTCCGAGGCCCAATCCTAATCAAAATAATATATCTAAATAGGGCATTTGGTTTTATTGGTGTTTTAATACGAGGCCCAATTGAAAGCCCATCTCTCCTTCTGTTTTTCCCATCAACAGAAGCCCAGGCCCAAGTCTAACATGAGTCGTCTCCAGCCCCTCCCTGCGACCTCTCATCTTCTTCAATCCTCATCTCGCCACCCCAAAATCTGAGCCACCATCATCATCTCGTCCCTGACCTTGGAGATTCCAAAATGGCGTTTCTTTTCTGGGTCAGAATCGCCCAGACCGCCTAGTCCCCGCCTAGGCCGATTTTTCGAACTCTGCCTGATCATCAGAAACCTCCGCAGAAAATAGTATATTCTTATAGCTTCCTGATGCTAATTCCTTGCCTAAACTCCTTGAAAAACTTCCTCATAGGAAATCATGCCCGCCCACCCGAAAGCCATTGTTCATGAATAATTTCTGCATTTATTTCCTTGCACTAGTCTAGGGAAGAAAAACACGTGGTGCATTTCTTTATTTGACAGAGAAAAGCAACTATAACACTTGAAATAAGCAAACTGACGTTGAACCCAATCTATTTCAGTCAGTTTTTGCCAGTGCCAACCAAGCAGGCAATTCTCTCAAGAAAAAAAAACATGCGTTCATGGCAGAACCAGTTACAGTGAGCAATAACTTGCCAATGTCATCAGAGGGAGGCCCTACAACAACATACTAAAATGATGAATTCCCTACCCTCCATAACACAATCACCATCCGAAAAAGACAACTTGCAGACAAGTATACTATCTTCCTGGACAATCATTATTGAAGATGCAGAGCTTGAAAATCTTGTTAGATACCCTGCACTGCATGCATGGCCCGTATACTAGGCCGACTGCCGTTAAACGCAGACCTAAGCACGCAGACTTTGCTATTTGTGGACTGAACTGCCCCTCCACAACTAAATTGACCAACTTGAAACGACGGGACCAAAGTGTTAAAAATGGAAAGTGAGGGTTTCAGCACATGCTACCATTGTGGCACCGTCATGTGTGCTGGGGGTCTTATTCAAACTATTTGGGCTGCCTGTATTAGCCTAGGCACTGGAGCAGATCAAGTTAATCTGTATTAGCAAAGCAGATGTGCTTTGAAGTGCTCAATCAATTGTTTTGTTGTGGTTTGTCCTTAGCAAAGAGAAAATGTGTGATGGAGAAGCGAGATATATGAGGTCATGCTAAGCGTTCCATTTCTGCACAATATTTTCGTAGAAAACAGTAGGAAATAACTTGCTGCTGTGGGGGCAATGGCTCCCATTCTGCCACGAGAGACCAAAGCGTGAAGCTTCTTCAGTGCCTGCCTGCTGCTGTGATATGCAATCTGGTGTGTATGATTCTTATAGGATTTTGACTTTAATCTGCATGAGTAGTTGCAAATTCTTGTTGGGTTTGAATTTGGTTCTGATTTTGATGGCTAAATCATTGCATGTGCTAAATCCATTTGAATTCTCTTGACAGAAACCACAGACAGGGACAAGTTCAATTGATCTATATGCTGCGCAGTGTGACGAATGCCATAAATGGAGGGTGATTAATTCAGAAGAAGAGTTTGAGGAAATCAGAAGCAAAATAACTGAGGAACCGTTTTATTGCAACAAAAAACCTGGTGATAGTGAAGGAGTTGCAGAAGGAGAAGCGTTCCAACAAGAAGCGCTTGTGCCAGGGCCACCGTGTCCGCGACATGATCGATAACATCTCCTCCACCACCAAAAAACTCATTGATATGTATGAAGATAAAGATAATGCGAGGAAGGAGGAGATTGCGGCCATTGGAGGCCAGGCTGAGACCGCCGCCGGAACCAACGTTTTTTTTCAGTGCATTTTATGACAGATTGAAAGAGATCCGTAAATATTATCGAAAGCATCCAGCGGCTGCATGGGGTGTATTTGACGCTGCTAATGAGGAAGAAGACGAAGAAGAAGATGCACTGTTGCTTAAGATTATGGCTGAGTTCAGTGGAGAGGAAGCTTTTGGACGGTACGTCGACTTGCATGAAATGTACAACCAGTATATCAACTCTAAATTTGGACAACCTATCGAATATTCTGCTTACCTTGATGTTTTTTCGCAACCACAATCACAAAACATTCCTCGCAAGCTCAAGTTGTTAAGGCAGTACAAGGAATACTTGCCGAATCTTGTTGCTTATCTCATATATTTTTTCCAGCGGACAGAGCCCTTGCAAGATCTTGATGCAATATTTTCAAAGGCTGAAGAAACTGAATTTGAAGACCAAGAAAGCGGACATCTTCTTCAACAAGATCAGCTTACTCTGACTGATCGATCTTGATTGTTATAGCAGGGTGGAAGAATTGATGGAAGTGGGACCTGAAAAGCTGAAGGAGGCACTAGCTTCATTAGGACTCAAGACAGGCGGTACGGTTTGGGAGTGTGCAGAGAGGCTTTTCCTTACAAAGGACACACCTGTGGCAAAGTTGGAGAGGAAACATTTTGCCAAAGGTTCGGGAGGAGGTTCAGAACAACAGGTTGTGATCAATTTATAAGAGATTGCTTTATTGGAGGGCAAAGTGAAATAACTATGCGGCTTACTGAAGGAAGCTGTTGAACGAACGAAAGACAACATTGTGAAGAAACAGGTTTTGACATATGAAGAAATAAAAGCAGAACGTGAAGAGCAGGAAGAAATCGAAACCGAAAGTCATGACGAGGAGAATGAGCAGCAGATTCACAACCCACTCAAATTGCCAATGGGTCCGGATGGGAAGATAATATCTTACTGGATGTATAAGCTTCATGGTCTTGGGTCAGGAATTCAAGTGTGAGATATGTGGGGATTCCAGTTACTTTGGGCGCTGAGCTTTTGAGATACATTTTAATGAAGAGTATCATCAGCGCGGTATGTGTTGCCTTGGCATACCAAACACCAAGAGCTTCAATGAGATCACATCAATTGAGGAAGCAAAAGAGCTGTGGAAGAGGATACAAGCACGGCAAGGCGCGAACTTGTGGTGCCCGGATCCTGGAGAAGAGTATGAAGATGAAGAGGGTAACATTTACAATAAGAAGACATACAATGATCTAAAGCGATAGAGGCTGCTTTTAAGTTTAAATGATTTGTAATTAGTCTCTAGTAGCAGATTTTTCTAAAGCTTGTGGTTATTGTGTACGGAATTTCTTGCCTCCCATTTGGCTACTTCCAACTCTGGAAACTGATGTTAACGCTTCTTTTGAGGAATAAATTTTTTATCGTTTATTGGCTTTAAAAAAAAAACTAGGCGTAACTCAGATTTCATAACAAAGAGTGATTCATAATTCCGCGTGTTACAAAATCTATGACAAAATACAGTCTTCTGGGTTTCTCTCTGGTCTCTCTAAGTTGTCTCTGTATACCTTATACTCTTTCTCAGTACTTTGTTTCATTCACTTGCTCAATCTTCCTTTCTTCTTCTTCTTCTCAAGCTCTCTCTGTACATAGAGCGACAAAGCATTACAACTAACAAGGACTTACATCGATGTACTTGGCCAGCGGTGGTAGTTAGTGATAGCAGAATTAGTCAATTGCACACTATATTGTGACTATACAGAGAATACCAAACGGTTGAGTCTGCCTTGCTTGTATCCTATACGATGTGCCACATAGCTCAGGTATTCCATTTTTACTCTAATCAACTGAATCGACCTCCTCTTCTGGCAGTTCAAATGCATCAATCTCGGCAAAGTACGCTCTCTGCTTTTCAATAAAATCTTGTGGCAAGGCATGCATGGAAACATCTTTCCCAGCTGGTGCCGCACACTGCTTCTGGAAATATTACGCACAAATTAAAAAGTGAATAACTACAAACCCAGACTTTATTGTACAGTGGGACTTATTGTCCCTTTAGGAAAAAACATGAACTCAGCTGTTTGAACAAACAAACAAACTCCTAGAACAAACTTTGGTCCAGTATAACTGTAAGGATTATTTAAACAAGTGAGAAAGAATACACAGACTACCATTCAATAGTAAAGATGATAAAAACAGTCGATTCCATATTCAGCTGCTGATATTGCCACACTGAGGAGAGTTTATCTCTTAAGTATACAGCCCAAACAACTCAACCTCACATTTGCGAAAATAAGCAATCCTTCCATAGACATACTCTGTCTAACATGTTGTTTGAAATCCTTGGGGCCTTTGGGGTATATACAAGTTCTACTTAAGAACGCACAGTATGTAGTTTTGGACTGAGATGAAGGCACAACATTTTTATAAAAGATAAACACTGACCAATTGATCGTAGAAACCAGGCCCCAAGCCAGATATAAACTAACAGTTTCTACCCAAAACAGCAGAAAAGTCACTATATTAACTTTAACAAACCTTTTTGCGAGGAGCCGTGGATTCCTTTGATAGACTGCTATGTCCGTCTTCCTTTAATTTACCCCTGTTTCAATTGGGAGGAACACATACAATAGAATTAGTAAAACCTCACACGATATGGGAAAGAAACGTCCCAAATCAGAAGAACACTCAAGTGATATATGTTATCATTGGATTGCAACTCGAGAAGCAATATCTTATCATAATCTTATACTAGCAACGCCCCATATGGTTTGATAAATAGCGCCTTATGGCAAGGTAGCTTACATTTGAAAACCAAACTAACTAACCCCCATCTTGTATATTAAGATTAACAGATAAATTATGATTTATAATTCAATGCTACAGTATAGGAAAATTACACATATACAGTTAAGAGACTCACAATATATTCCGGATCTTTGGTGCAGGAGGACAACTAAAAGGTACAGTGTTTTCCTTGCCTTTACTCTTCCTTTTCAGTGCAGTCTGTCTCCTAGTGTACACTGAACAAGCCTCAAAAGCGTCACAGTCACTGGTACCTAAACTCAAAAACCAAAATCAACCCGTAAGTTCTCAAACCACATAGATTTTCCAAAGAAATTTATTTACAGGAGTTGATAGTTTGTATTTATTAAGCATCGCATCAAGTTCAATTCAAGTATCGAAAGGAACCCTTTCCTTCAAAACAGCTTCAGGGTACGAGTAAAAATCAATATAAACAAATTCTAATTGAATCGTTGTGGGCTTCCACTAATTCAGAGCTGAATTTCCACTACGCGGAGAGATAATCAGAAACCCTAGATTCCCAAATCGAAAATAACAAAACAAAAAGAGAAATCGGAGCCCAATCCAAGTGGAAAAGGAAGAAACGCAAAAGGGGGCAGAGAAATTACCAGAAGAAGAGGTCGAAATGGGAGGAGGGCGAGAAGGCGTGGAAGGAATTTGGGGCGGCGGAGCAGAGGGCTTAGGGTTTAAAGCGGCGACGAGGGTCTTGGTGGCCGAGGAGAGCTTGGGATTCAGGCGTTTGAGTGTGGCGGTGGAGGCTGACGACGATTGTGAAGAGGTGGCTGTGGCGTTGGTGTTGGTGCTGGTCTTGGTATTGGGTATGGTGTTGGTGCAATCTGAGAGAGGCTTTCGAACTCTCAGTCTTCTTCGCTCTGGCTCAGCTTCCATTTTTGGTTATTTCCTCACTTCCTTCATTCTTTTGCTTCCTGTTTGGCTCTTTTATGTAAAAATCGGCGAGTTTAGCAGAAAGAGTGTGTGTGTGTGTGTGTATTGTGTGTGCTAGAAGCTACGCTTGGAATGGCGGGAAAATCTGTTTGTGAATAGAGAGAGAGAGAGAGAGAGAGAGAGATCGCGATGTTTTTAGGTGTGAAAGCGTGCTCTGGAATCTGGATGGGTCGGTTCACCTCGCTTTTCTTCGACTTCGAGTTACGAGCGAATCGGGTTATGGGCTGAAAAGGTGGGTTCACATTGGGCCTGCGGCCCATGAATCTGTCACTCTTACTCAAGACGTGGACTCAGTTTGATCACCAATACTTTCGCAGTCATAAAAAAGACAGGAATTAGGTGAAAGCTGAATTCCTCTTTTTGCATAATGGTTGTGGGAATAATACATCCTCAAAAAGATTAATTTATATAATTCCGACAAGTCCCCAGAATTTTCACTTTTCTCCATGAAATCCAATGGCTTTGATGGTTTAGTCGGCAGGCAAAATTCACATATTTTTTTAATCTCTAGTTTCAAACTTTCACGCCAATGGCAGATGTTAACTTTTGCTTGCCAAAGTGCTGTCTGTCAATTCATGATGGAATTAAATATTGGAGGTGATCGATACACATGAAAATATCAAATATCAAATATCAAATATCAAATATCAAATATCGTATTCAGTACGAACACATGAAAATAATTCTGAAAACTAGTACTACTAATGACTTTTCATGTATTTTTATTGAGTACAACTATATCCAAGGATGAACCCCATTCTCTGATATATAGTCTCAGATTCTGAACATAACAGAACATGACGGAGAGGCTATATGGCTCATAGATTTTTTTTTCTTTCTAATTTTATTCCAATCTGTGCAAGTCCAAGTGTCTACAGTATTGTGAGTGTGACTGCCACGTGTTAGCAAACCAATAGTCTGAGATCTGAAACAGAAACAAACAGCAGACATGCACTGAAGAATCGAAAACCAGGGTAACTAGGGTAAAAGTGGTAAGGTGAAGAAGCCTATAGTTTTTCACATTTTTCAGTGTTCCAAGAAAAAGAGAAAAAAAACCAGGGGCCACAAACAAAAAAGAACAAAAGAAGCACACTTTTCAACATATAATCTGCAGGCTAGTTTCCTTTCTCTCACCCCCTTCATCTCTATATATACCAACCCCTCCCCAGCTTTCCACTTCCACCTTCCTCATTCAGTTTTTCTGATAATTTTTTGGTTCAGAGAAGAAGAAGATCATCATCTAGCTAGCAATCAAAATTTTCAAAATGGAGGCAATTCAGTCTTGGGTTGCAGAGCACAAGCTCAAAGCCATTGGTGGGTACACCCACCAAGCAATCTAATCTAATCTAATCTAATCTTCTCTCTCTCTCTCTCTCTCTCTCTCTCTCTCTCTCTCTTTGTGCACTGCAGCATATAAAAAGTGAAATAGATTATGGTTTTCGATGTTATATTTTTGAATAATGGGGTGGTGTTACAAATTACAGGAGCAATATGGGTATCAGGAATTGGAGCATCTCTGGCTTATTCACGAGCAAGAACACCTCTCAAGCCAAGCCTTAGGCTTATACATGCTAGGTAGGGCGCAGCTCTTTAATTTCAATATATTTTTTCTCTTTCTATATTTTTTGTGCTTGCTAAATTTATGATATATTGTTGTCTGTAGAATGCATGCACAGGCCTTGACACTGGCTGTCCTATCTGGCGCAGCAGCCTACCATTATTATGAGAAGCATGAAGCTGACCGCCAAAAAGAAAATTAATCTTTCTTTTCTCCAAATTAATATGCAGCCAGCCCAGCCACCAGGCAGGCAATCAGAGCTCCATCAGACCATTTCTATTAATTATTAAGTTGATCTTAATTAGGAGTTAATCTGAACATTTCTTATTTCTAGCTACGTTGTCTCTAAATGAAATGTTCCGTCTTAGTTTCTTTATTTTCCTATGTTTTCCCCTGTTACTAGTTGTTGTATAATACATTATATTTATATATAAAAATACCAATTTTGGTTTGTCAAGTAAATATCCAATATGCATATTGGGGGGCAATCAAGTGAATTGGATTCACCTTTTTTGTAACACAAAAATACGATTGTAAACACATAAACTATACAAATAACTCAAGTAATTAAAAACAGTTATTGTACATTCAATTCAAGGTTTTGTATTGGAATCCCCCTTCCTTGATGCGTCCGAGCCGAGGTCCTTTTATCAAATATTGGGCTAGAGACCATACAACACCAGGAAATGTCATGAACATCATGAATCATAATTGGCCCAATCATATT